>NC_084591.1:11349721-11497221 GCF_033807715.1 Cololabis saira
TGGGGGTGTTGAGGGGTGACATCCGCTGCAAATCTGAAATGAAAGAAACACAGGAAAACGCAATGGGCACACAAGCCTTTGGAATCTGCAAGAGAGAAAACACACGAACAGACACGGGAACAGGCAGAGACACAAACAGCGACCATTCCAGGTCTCTAAATCAGATCTAGTCTACTGTGATAGCCTGTCCCCAAAATTGTGGAGTGAGCATGTAGGAAACGTCTCTAATTCGAAAAAAAAACCCACCAAAAACTCCTAAATAATGCATAAACACACAAACAGCAACCATTCCAGGTCTCTAAAACAGAATCAAGCCTAGGCTACTGTGATAGTAGCCTAGTCAACAGTGGTTCTTAAATGCTCTGAAAGCCCCCCACCACTGGTTTGGTAGATTCCCAGGCTACAGGTGGAAAAGGCAGTGGATGTGACTTGATATGAGCATATGTTTTCAAGATTTTCAGCCTGTAATTAAGAAAATGCGACTGTTTCGATCGCTTATTCATTATTGTGACAGGTTTATTCATGAATGATAAAAACGTAAATACAAGGTACTTATAGTTATAACATGAAGTCATCTTGATATTTGTGAGGAGACTTTTTTAGCGAGGGTGGGAACTCTCAGGTCCTACAGCCCACAAAGCTGTTATATAATCTCATAGAGACATGGCCGTCCTCGTCATCTTTAACACGTTCTTCATGTGAACAGGCAGTTTCTGCATCCAGCTTCGAAAGTGCTGAGTCTCTAATGTTTATGTGAAAACTTCACTTCCTGCCTTCCTGGCGCCTGATCGTGACTTAGCCACAACACAGTCCTCGTTCCCATTCGCCGCTCCCTCCCTGCCAGGAAGGCCGGCTGCGAGGTCACGAGGCCAAAGCCTGTTTACTTGATAAGTCTTTGGTCGGATTAAACACGGAGGAGGAAGCCAGGTTTGCACAAACAGAACGTTGCACAACCCAACTACCCTTCACGTTTTACCTGAACACACTAAAATCTTACTTAATCCATTTTTTAAAATCTTATTTACTGATAATTTGCTTATTTGAAACCACTTCAGACTCAGAAATGAAGGGAATGCTTTTAGCAAAGGCACAAAAACTACATTTAACCATTTGTTCAGGGTGGAAAAGTATGTGAGCCTTTAGAAGTTGGTTTAAAAAATAGACTCATATGTCTTTCATTAATGGGATATGGCAGCAAAAACAGCCACCCGAGAAATAAGCCTAATATTCCAATATCTGATCAAAATGGCCTTTTTTTTAAGCAAAACAGCTCTGTCAATGAGGTAAAACTGGCAAAAGCCCCCTAATTTTCTTGAAATAAGGCTTTTTTTATTTTACTAATGAGTTATTGCATTGTGAGTTGGCAGTCATTTAACACTATTGGCCTTTATTTTGGTGTCACTCTGACGCAGTGAGCCGCTCAGACTCGGCCCTGTGACATCACAGAGCCAGATGAGAGCTAAACTATGCTTGAACCTCGGGCGGTGTGAACTGCAAGGCCGACTGGGATGTGTTTAATACCGGAGGTCTCTGATTTTGGGCCAGAATTCAGACCCAAAGGTGAAAATAAACGAGAGATCACAGCACCGGCACACTTGGAAGTTGCATTAGTTCCTTAAATCGGTGCAACCATGACAGAAATTTGTATTTCTCATCTGGCCAATGTAAGAAATGGACGATGATGAACTGATGGTATTTTTGTTTATTCTCTGTTACATTGGACAGCTTGGTACATCAGCTTGCTGCCCTTCAACACACAGCAAAATGAACAGAAAGTGGGCGTGTTAGACTCCACCCCCTGACAAACCAGCCGCTGTGAACAGAGCCGTAAAGACGTGTTTGAGAAGGGACCTGTTGTACTCCGTCCCCTGGTGGTAGTTTGACCAAAGAGACTTTTCATCACGATCCTCAAAGGCTTGAAGTGAACATTTTCAGCTAATAAAGCTTTCTGGCCGGCGACGTGAGTTTTCATTAATAAATATTTGCTTCTATTTATTACATATTTTTTTATTTTTGTGAAAATTCAGAAGTTTTATTTTTATAGAGTTCACAAACATCAGCAGATACAACTTAAAAATAGAAAATGGTGTAAAAATAAAGAGAGAGGGCACATTTGTCCTTGGTATCAAAGAGAAAAAGACCAAATCAAATCAATCAATTTACCAAAGAAGGATTCCCCTCCTTTAGTCGCGGTATTGACGACTCCACGAATCCACTCGGGCCTATCAACCGCTGATTGATCTACGGTCCGGTGGGAGCCTCTTTCATGTGGACTACAAAGGGTCCCTGTTGGGTTACACAGGTCAGGATTGATGATGCGTGAAATCGAGGCCTCAAAGGAGAAGACATCCAGCTTCGCATGGGAGGATCAGCATTCCTCTCATACGTGCCTCGGCACAAAGGCTATCTGGAGAGGCGCACACCTCGACGAGGGCCGAGAAATCGCCAGAACCTTGAGCTGGACTCCAGACAACCTGGGCGGGGGGGGGGGGGTTGGTTGCTTTTAGGGCACTTAGGCTTCATGTAAGCGCTTAAATTCATCCGTTATCTCTCCAGGAAGCAGATAGTAGTTGTATCAGACAGCAGTGATGGGCCCTTCGGAGGTCGTTGGCTGGTCCATTGCCTCCTCCTGTCCGTCATCTTCTTCCTCTCCTCCCCTTTTCTCCTGGGGGACAGACATGCTGACGGATGGTGAGGGGGAAGAGAAAGCAGGAAAGAAGGGAAAGGGTGAGCCAGAACCGAGGGGACGACAACGGCAGCGAGACAGGAAAAGGTTTCCTCTCGCACGCTAAGGAAGGGAGCCCGATCCTGGCAGCTCTCGGGATGATGAAAGGGTGAAAGGAGGAGTGCGGAGGGTGTGTTTTGGGTTCAGGGTGCAGAGCTGGGGCTTCACCCAACACCTGGCGGGGATTAGAGCGAACAGGAAGGGGTTGGGAAGAAACGCTGACACATAATAGAGGGAAGATTAAAGGAGTGGAGTCTTACAAAACAGACGGGGCAACAAAAAGTTACAGATTTTCTGCGATAACGTTTCCTCTGATCTTCGCTGTAGTCACAATAACGGATAAAAGCGATATAACCGAGACGATGGAGCACAAACACAGCTGCCGAACGAACCCGCTGCCCACTTCCAGCCAGAGCCGCTGCGGCTGCCAGGTTCTCTCTACGTAGAGGCAAATCCTCAAAACTGTGGACTTGTCGATGTCAAACCCAGATCAAGTACTTGTGACCGGGGTTCATACCCACAATGCTTCTGGGTAACGGCAACATGTCTGGACCTCTGAACCCGTCTCAGAGGTCTGGCTCCAATTAGAACTGGCTCCAATTAGACTTGTATTCAAGACCGCCTAAACCGAGACCAACACACTACCAAGACCAGAGACTAGCAAGACCAAGACAAGACATAGACCAAGTTAAAACCAAGACTAGTTCAGCTCAAGACCAAGACCCCAAGACCAAGACCAAGACCAAGACCAAGACCAAGATCAAGATCAAGACCAAGACCAAGACCAAGACCAAGACCAAGACTAGTTCAGCTCAAGACCAAGACCAAGAGACTACCAAGACCAAGACCAAGAGACTACCAAGACCAAGACGAACCAAGTCACTACCAAGACCAGAGAGTATCAAGACCAAGACTAGTTCAGCTTAAGACCAAGACCGAGACCAAGAGAGACCAAGTCAAGACCGCCTTAACCGAGACCAAGACACTACCAAGACCAGAGTATCAAAACCTAGACTAGTTCAGCTCAAGACCAAGACTGAAACCAAGACACGACCAAGACCAGAGAGTAAGACTAGTTCAGCTCAAGACTGAGACCAAAAATAAACCTAATAATTTCCTGATCCTGCGTGATTGTAGAACATCAGCTCCATCCTGGTTCAGCTAGTTTCCATATGAGCTTGTTTTCAACTGCAGCACAATAACACAGAGAAGTGGATGATGATGTTGAACTCACTATAAATGTTTCCATCCATCAGCTGAGATCAGATATGTGTGGCGACTGCACTACCGCTATTTCTACACTATTGGAGGATTGACTCCAGAGCTTTTAAGGATTGACACGACTACTAACTAGTCCCAAAGTCCTCTAGCAGAATAACCAGCCTCCAACACCCCCCTCCACCTCAGAAAAGGAATGAATAGTAAATGTTACTGATTTAAATTGGACTTAATTTGGAGATGAAACCTGAGTTTTAATTTAATTATCAACTTGAAATTACATTATTTTCCATTATAGTAATCAGATTACACATTATATATCAGTATCACTGAAATGGACCTGATGCTTAATCAATCACAACGATATGCAAATATTATTCATATATTTATTCAAACAAGGCCGTTATAAACACAAAACAGTAATTAAATACAGAAACACATGACGATGCACCAAAACATTAAATCAGATCCAAAATACAAATAGTTTACAAAACTGTACATTAACAAGAGGAAGAACTGCTGATCAACAGATTCTGTCACCTTGTCACAGACTCTCAGTTATCCGAGACCTGGCGAGACCCAGAGACAAGACCAAGACCACAAAAAAGTGGTCTCGAGAACTTCAAGTCTACCTCCAGTTAGCTCGAACCAAATGATTGATTGTGTCACCTTTGTGTCACATTTTTAAACATTTCAACGCTTTCGCGCTCATTTATTGACAAAGAAACTGTCACAGTTACTACTAAATTACAACTCTTTTTGTCTTAAAATAACAAAAAAGGATGGATATGAGCTTATGATATGATGTTATCAAGGACAACAGGAGATGTGTCAGTTCGTGCCGTCAGCAGACCAACACGACTCTCAGCAGATGAACCGAGGTCTGTGTTTTTAAAGCGTATTTCTTTAAACCCAACTTATCCCGTCTTGAATCATGGTCACGTAGAAACAGGGAAAGGAGACTAGCGTCTTGTAAATCCAATCAGGAAGCGCTAAGAGGATGACGGGCCACGATCCAGCGAGAGAAACCAGGGCTGGCGTCACCGACTCGGAAGTGGGCTTCGCCAGCGGTGCATTGTGGGTGTTGACCCAGAGCCTGAGACTCTCGGTAGACGGCTTTCGTTTGGACCGAAGCTACAAGAATGAAGAAAGAGAGCCGCAGCTGTTATATCCGGATGTTCGGTGCAGAAGCGTAATCTCAAACCAAATTATTCATGTTTCCATAAATATGAAAAATGTATATATCAATATATTTTAAAAATGTCATGTAAACCTTTAGCCCTAGATGCAATATGGAGAAGGGATATACTTGACTGGGATCCAAATTTCAACTGGAATGATGTATGGACTAATATAATATCATCTTCCAGAAACCCAGATCATCAGCTTATTCATTATCAATTTGCACACAGAACTTATTTAACACCTCGCAAGCTTTACCATATGAAGATCCTGGTTAGCTCTTTATGTACATTATGCTCTCAGAATAAACCAGGAACCTTCATGCATATGGTCTGGGAATGCCAACCTGTTGCAAACTTTGGCAACAGGTTGCAACTGCATTATCCTCAATAACAGTACATAATATTCCAGTAAACCCTCAAACACTTATTTTAAACAATTTATTCACAATTAATGCTTCACCATGTCAAAAACGAATTTTGCTTGCTGGCCTAACAGCAGCAAAAAAGATAATTGCAGTAAGATGGAAACCACCACACACGCTTAACATCTCCCATTGGTATTTGACTTTTCTTGATATTATCTATCTGGAAATATCTACAGCCCGAATCCATAATGCATAACAACAAAATATTTTATTTTGGTTATATGGCAGCAGATCAAATTAAAGCCAAACTTGAAAGATGTATTTAAAATTGATATAGACTACCTTGTTGCAGCTATCCTTGTCCAGTTTTTGATATTATTATGTTTTGCCTTTGTTTTGTTTTGTCCTTTTTTTTGTTGGTTAGTTTTTTATTGTTTTATTGATCTTTTTTTTCTGTTTTCCTTTTTATTAATTATTCATTGATTTCATCGAATGCTTAGGTCCGTACGAAAGAGTATTAGGGCCATGTTGAAATACAATTTCAAGAATAAAGTGGAAATTTCATGAATAAAGTCAAAATTTTGTGAATAAAGTCGAAATTTCGAGAATAAAGTTAAAATACATTTCCACTTTTTTCTCGACATTTCGACTTTTTTCTCAAAGTGCATAATGAAAAAAAAATCTTCCTCCTCTAAAATATTATTTTTATTTTTCTCCTGCCTGGCCCTAATACTTTTCCGTAGGTCCGAGGAGTGGGTTTGGAAGGGGGTGAAAATATGTGTATAATGTTTGTTTGACATCATTGTGGATGCCACTGTTGATAATAAGAAAAAAAAAGAAATATAAATAAAAACATTTGATCACAAAAAAAAATATGAAAAATGGGATTACGGGTAATGAACTGACGTACATGGTCTTTCTATGAAAGACATTCGGAGGCAGAGGCCGGACCTCCGTTTATTGCCTCACATGCAAGCTGCGTCCGAAATTCCATATTTCCACCCTAATGAGTAGCAAAAACAGTATGTGAGATTTTTTTGTGCGTCCGAAACATTAGTATGTACTCAATAGTATGCACTATCCATTATCCAAACTCAAAGGTTTGCCAAACTTAAGTATACTTTTTGAGTATATACTGTTTAGTATGGCATTTCGGACGCACCGATGGTCTTTCCCTGAAAGACATTGGGAGGGACATCGGTTTATTGCCTCACATGCAGTCTGTGAATGAAGACGAGGCAGCGGGGGCATCTTCCTCCTGCACACGTGCCACGCTGGCTGATGGGAGCGGTTTGACCCCCCCACCTGCAGGTAAAGCCGGCGAGTACAGCGCCGCAGAGCTTAGCCTGCTGCTGCCAGGGCTGTCGGGTGACATCTGTGGCCCGGGAGACGAGCCCGGAGCCGAGCACCTGACCGGACGGACACGTGGACGCCTGCCGGGAGGGTAGGAACTGAATTAGGCAGCGCGCCCGCTTTTCCCAGCATGCACTTTGAGACAACAGCAGGCAGGTGGGTGCGTTCACCTGACCCGGTAAGCTTCTTGTGGCATCTGCCAGGTGCACGCGATGACGACTCTCACCGTCCTCTCAGGATACCCACAGGAACTTTCCCATGAGCTGGTGGAGGTGGACATGGATGGGGTTACCATGACGATCAGGGAGCGCCTCTGTATCCCTCCGACCTGTTTCCTGTTTGCATCAATTACAAACTATTTTCAGGTAATTTCCATAAATGATCATTAAATCCCACTGTTTTCAAATTGGACCATTTCCAAAGTTCCCTATCTTAATGGATTGATATCTTTTATTTCAGACATAAGCACAAAAAATAAACAAAAAACAGCAGAACAATAAATCAATGACATAAAAAATAACAATAATCACTAAATAGAGACGAGAATTAATAATCATGTTTATTCATCAATACCATGTTATGCTCAAAAAAGGAGCAGGAAGAAGTGAATGATGAAGTAAATTATGAACTCAATACAATTTTTTCCAGTTGGAACCTTGTTTTTAATTATGAAATAAAATAAGTCAAATATTATATATAAATAATAATGCAAAATTAATAAAAAATAAAAATAAAAAAATATGAAGGAAAAGAAAATACTTGCCATAGTTAAAGGTTGTACAAATTAATAGTAAGAATTTTATAAATATAAATTGTGGTATACCCGAGTATTAATCACCTGAGTTATTCATCTATACGTAAAAGCAGACATTATTTATGATGTGAATTTTTATATACTGTACACCCATGTACAATCTTATTCATCACAAATATTCTTACCCAAAGATATTTCTACACTTATTAAAGCTTACATGTACACATGTACTTGTTTCTGTTCATACATGTATAGATACACGCGTTTCCACATACATACATATATATATATATATATATATATATATATATACATATATATATATATATATATATATATATATATATATATATATATATATATATAAATAAATAAATAAATAAATAAATATATATATATATATATATATATATACATATATACATATCTATATACATACATATGAATATACATATATACATACATATACATACATATATATACATACAAATATATATACATATATACATACATACATATATACATATATATACATATACATCTATATACATCTATATATACATACATACATACATATATATGTATGTATATATATATATATATATACATACATATATATGTATGTATATATATATATATATATATATATATATATATATATATATATATATATATATATATGT
Source organism: Cololabis saira (assembly GCF_033807715.1). Taxonomy (NCBI): domain Eukaryota; kingdom Metazoa; phylum Chordata; class Actinopteri; order Beloniformes; family Belonidae; genus Cololabis; species Cololabis saira. The sequence continues at coordinate 11,358,004 of NC_084591.1, forward strand.
ATATATATATATATACATATATATATATATAAAACATATATTCATATATATACACCCACAACTAAACAAGTCCAGTCTACCACCAACCCTCACCCAGCACCCCCCGTGACCGAACAAGAACAGGACCTGGAAGTACCCGGTCCGATTGGAGAGTTGCCAGAGCTAACTTTGATTGACAGGCACTAGGCGTGTTCCCATCGGCTCCACGCAGGTTCCGATCTCCAAAAACCACCGAATGCTTCGAGCATCGTTTCCTACAGTCTGTGGTTCTTACCGCCCGGATTTACCGGACGGTTTCAGGGGGAACAGAAAGTGCAGCGACAGAAATGACTAAAAGTAGAATATAACGTGAACTAAAAACACCTAAACCATGGGGCTTCCAGGGACATTATTGATCTTTAAATGCAATTTAAAAACTGGAAAAGTTAGAGATGGTTTTTATTGCTTTGACCTCCTTTAAAAATGTAGATTAGGGAAAGATTTAGGTTTTGGTTAATCTGAAGGAAGTGAAATAAAACACTGGGAAAATAGGAACAAACAAAAAAAAAAAAACCCAGAATAAAACGGCGAAAGGGCAAAAAGCCAAAATAAATGCACCATGATTTCAGAGGAACTGTGGCAGATGTTGCAGCTGCCGTCCACATCTGGGTTCAGCTTCTTCTGTTGTGGTTACAGCCGAGGAGGCAACGGCGGCACCCCGGAGATGGTATGTGGGGTCATTAAATCAACGTGGCGGATCGCAGTTTGTTTCCGATGCAGGAAACTGAAGGGAACAAACGAGGACGGCGTCTTCGTAGGTCTGGCGTGTTGGGGCGGGCTCGGCACAACGCTGCACGCCCGGCATGACCCCGCATGCCCGGCACGACGCCGTAGCCGTGGCAACCGTGATGTGTCCGAGTCATTAACGGGGAGTATCGTATTTTTCCGGACTATAAGTCGCGTTTTTTTTCATCGTTTGGCCGGGGGTGCGACTTATACTCTGGAGTGATTTATGTGTGAAATTATTAACACATTATTACCGGTATATAATTTCACACGCTTGGTGGTTAGCACTGTTGCCTCACAGCAAGAAGGTTCCCGGTTCGACTCCCAGGCCGAGCAGGGTCTTTCTGGGTGGAGTTTGCATGTTCTCCCCCTTGCTTGCTGGGTTCCCTCTGGTTACTCCGGCTTCCTCCCATAGTCCAAAAACATGCATAGTTGGTTAATTGATGATTCTAAATTGTACGGAAGAGTATTAGGGCCAGGCAAGAGAAAAATAAAAATAATATTGGAGAGGAGGAAGATTTTTTTTTCATTATGCACTTCGAGAAAAAAGTCTAATTGTTGAGAAAAAAGTCGAAAATGTTGAGATTAATGTTGAAGTACAATTTCGAGAAAAAAGTCGAAATGTCGAGAAAAAAGTCGAAATGTTGGGAAAAAAGTCAAAATTTCGTGAATAAAGTTGAAATTTTGAGAAAAAAGGCGAAATTTCGACTTTTTTCTCGAAACTGTATTTCAACATTAATCTCGACATTTCGACTTTTTTCTCGAAATTGTATTTCATCATTATTCTCAACATTTCGACTTTTTTCTCGACATTTCGACTTTTTTCTCGAAACTGTATTTTGACATTAATCTGGACATTTCAACATTAATCTCAACATTTCAACTTTTTTCTCGAAGTGCACAATAAAAAAAAATCTTCCCCTCTCAAATATTTTTTCTCCTGCATGGCCCTAATACTCTTCCGTAAAATTGCCCGTAAGTGTGAGCGAATTCCAGTATCTCCCTTCTGGCCGTAGGTTTAAAATGTCTTTGTGCAAAACTAAAAGGTATAAATGTAGTTTTGTCCCCTCAGCTATTAATGCCCTAAATAGGACAGGATTTCCCATCCTCCATCTAGGTCTATTTATTTACTTATTTATTTATGTATCTATTGTATTGCTTATTCAATCTGGAGCATTTGTTTTGTTTGTACCTTCAATGTTTTGTTTTGTTATTCTCCTGTTTGTCTTCACTGTACTGTACGGTGTTGTAAGTACTTTTTACTTGCAAACAAATCTACCTTCGGGTATCAATAAAGTTACCTCACCTTACCTTACCTTGTTAACATACCTGGCACGTTCTCAGTTGTGTCATGTAACGTACAATTATTCAGCCTGTTGTTGCCTCTATTCTATTTTTAGATGACATGCCTGTTCTTGATGTTGGATTTAAAAAAATAAATGTCCCCCCCTAAATGGGACTTACTCCAGTGAAACTTATATATGTTTTTTCCTTCTTTATTATGCATTTTATGGCTGGTGCGACTTATAGTCCGGAAAATACGGTGTATCCCAGGCTCCGAGCCGGATCAGAACCAGCCACAACCTGCCCGGTTTAGAGGTTGGAGGGTCTGATACAGTTTATGGTTTTTACCGCCCTTATTTACTGAAACGTATCGAACAAACAACAGGAAGGTTTTCAACACCTCCACGGAACCAGGAAAAGACTCGGGTCTGGAATCTGACTCCAAGGATTTGATAATAATCTCATGTTTCTGACCACCGTCTTGTGTCTTTATATTCTCATATTTGCTCCACTGACATGTACTGAGACGTGCAGACACATGGTCCATTTAGGGAACTTAGGATAATATGATGATACAAACAATTTTAAACCACTTCTTTCAACAGTCCTACCAAAACGTTCGGTCACATGACGCTGTTGTTTGTCCAGACGCAGAGCAAATACAAGGCCGTGACTCACCCGACAGGTTGTGGACGGCGCGGCAGGAAGGATGTGTGCCCCACTGAAACGACCTTTGACCCCCACGGCCCTGGGCCGACTAACAAGCAGGAAGTCAGGAAGTCCACCGCTTCCTTATCTGAGCCACGGAGACAGTCTGTTCCCATGTTCTGCCCCGAATCCCAGCGAAAAGGGAACCAGATAAAAGGGCCGACTTCGGAAGTGCAGCGATATTTGAGGGGAAGCGTTTCCATTTCGTTCACTTTTTGGGGGGTTTGTGGAAGAGGTCAGGCCTTCCGGGCGGACTGAGCCGGCAGGTCCCTGCAGGGCCGACGCCAGGTTAGCGTGAAGCTGGAACAAGACCTCCTGTTCCAGAGATCAGCCGTGGACCTTTGAAGTCACTGCAGGAGGAAAAAAACGAGTATTTTTAGCTTTTCAAAACAAGTGAGCAGTTATGCACTGCCACTTTTAGCCTCCACTGAACATGTCCAGCAGCGTACGTCTGTTTTAAGCTTAAATTAAGTTAGCTCCTCGGACTTCAACATTGAGTTAACTTGAGCAGAAAGTCCCATCATCTTTCTTCCCGGGTAAAAACGAATCAATGACGTGCTTCTGACTGATGGAGGGAATGTTGTCCCCCTCCGTTCTCCAGAGTTTATATCAAGCATTACATTTATTTCTGATATGATTGATTGACATTTGGCTCAGCCAATGACGAGCCGGTATCTCTTCCTCATCCTTTAAGCGAAGCAGTTACCCAGGGTCGGCCATGTTTCCGCCGGGTTTCAAAGCAACATGACTGCGCCACATCACGAAGAAAACCGGGCCTCAAAACCGGACTTCAGAAACCAGCAGGTCACCTGACTAAATGCTTCGGTACCACTCATTCCTCGCTACCCTCGTCGTGTCCTGAAGTGATCCTGGGTAGGAGACCGAATCCCACAATGCCCCTGTTGCTCATACTGCCGTAGTGTTGTTTTTGTCAGCCTGCTTCAATTTGAGTTTTAGTTTAGTCTTTAGCTGTACCGGATGCCTCCTGGACGCCTCCCTAGGGAGGTGTTCCAGGCATGTCCCACCGGGAGGAGACCCCGGGGAAGACCCAGGACACGCTGGAGAGACTATGTCTCTCGGCTGGCCTGGGAACGCCTCGGACTCCCCCCGGAAGAGCTGGAGGAAGTGTCTGGGGTGAGGGAAGTCTGGGCATCCCTGCTGAGGCTGCTGCCCCCGCGACCCGGTAACGGAAAAGCGGGATAAGATGACTGAGTGAGAGTTTAGTCTTTAGGTCAAGCTATCAAGTTTTTATTGGTTTTAGTCAGTCAGTCGACTAAAAGTTTGATCATTTTAGTCTTATTTTAGTCCGAATTGTCCAGGACCATTTTAGTCTAGTTTTAGTCAAAGATTGTATTTAGTTAAACCCATTTTACAATTCAAACAAGGTTATCTTATTATTATATTATTGTTACCTTATAGACTCAGGAATACATTCATTCCAGATACAGAAGACTCTACGACATATTTATTTTTCCGCATTTCTCCCCATCTGTTTCTTTTTCAACGACACATTGGGTTTTCTTTTCCACGTCTATGTAGCGAAAGTGTTTCCAAAAATCTAAGGACTAAACTGGTTTAAAGACTAAACCAGAGGAAACTACTTAAAAAATGGATATTAAGGATCTTTGTTAAAACATTTCATCTCGTCTCGTTTTGGTCAACAAAAATGAAGACACATTTTAGCAGAGTTTTTATTTTGTAATCTACATTTTAGTCTCGTTTTTATTCCTCTACGATATTGCATTATATATTTAATTATCGTTATTGTCACATGACCAGCATTTTCGTTGCGTCTCGTCTCGTTTTCCTCAGGTGATAAAGGTTTGTTGATGACGATATTTAGTCATAATTGTCGTTGACGAAAGCAACTTTAGTCTGCTGTCAAGTACTACCGCCGTAGTTACACTTAACCGCCCAAAATCAGTATTAACAAGTCAAAAAAAAAAGGGGGATGCTCAATTCCTGTTCTTGATCTCGTTGCCATGGCGACTTGGACCTGCAGCTGGAAGACAGACGTTCTGCACCTTCAATCGTGGGATCGGTTCTTACGGCGGGACATCAGGATCTCATGATTGAGCGGAGAAAAAAAAAGAGGGCAGGGAAGAAAAGAACAAAATCCCCCGACATCAATAAAACTTCACGGTGGGTAAATGTCTCCACCGCAGATATGCAAGTAGGAAATCACTCAGTCATCCAGTGCTTAACAGCTAATTAGATTTTCCAAGAAAAAGTGCACAAGGACTTGGATTAAGTTAAAAGCGCTCGATTGTTGCCGCATGTGGCTCATTTGGTTGCAACACAGTTGATACATTAACCGGCTAAATGTCAGACCGAAACCCCTCAGAGTTCAGCACACGATGTTTTCTGTATACAGGAAGTCTAAAAAAAAGGGAAAACAACCTTTTATTGGCCCTGCGGAGGAAGGGGAAAGGCTGAGGCTGCAGTCGGAGGCCTGGTGGACATGCGAGTCTCGTTTTCCTGACGGACGGGGAACATGAAGGCTGAGAGACGGGAAATCAGCTCAGGGATCACATGACAACAAACAGAGACGGGGTCTCTTTGAACCTTCCCGGTGCAGAAGTCAGCTTTTTTCCTGAGCTCCCTCCCTCTCTCTCTCTCTTTCTCTCTGTTTCTCTCCATCCTCCCCCCCCGGTTCACTTTTCCTTTTTTCTGTCCACCGGAGATAAGCTTTCAACACGCTAAGCCCTGTAAAAACAGCCCACGAGTGTTTGGGCTGAGACCGGCCTGCAAAGATGTCCGGGCGCGTTGTGCTCGGCGGGGGGGCGGCGGTTTCCTCTGGCTGTGTGGCCTTCACTCATCTTCCCTGAGAGGGTTGATGTCGCAGCGTTTGACATCGAGGGGAAGCAGATGAGGGGCTGCAGCGACCAACCAGAGACGACTCAAACTCAGCAGATATCATTTCCTCGTGTCGTCTTCATGCTTTCGTGTCTTATAGAGGGAATGTGCATGACGTCACAGATGCGACTTCACAGCGGGTTTCAACCACAGAGTGGCAGAAAGACTGAGCTGCAGAAAGACTGAGTGGCAGAAAGACTGAGTGGCAGCGTAAACTTTCAGTTTGAGCAACTAGAAAACATCTAAAATGGGAAAGAGCTGTTGTGCCATCGACTGTATTCATGGATTTAGCAAGAAATTGGAGTTATCATTTTACAGACTGCCGAAAAATAAGTTTAAAGGGGACGTATTATGGCATCAAATACCTATTTTAAACAGGCCTTGAATGTCTTAAAAACAAGCTTTTGATTTTTTCTTGCTAAATAAATTAGAAATTCAGCCTCTGGGGAATGTCTTTAGCATCCCAGTCTCTAACCTCATTATCTATGCAGGATTCTGAGTGGGCGGGGCTATGATAATGAAGCACTGTGCTGATTGGCTGCCTGAATGACGTGATACACCGCTATGAAAAAATGGCGGAAGCTCCGGCCGGCGGAGTTAGTTGCGGGCGTGGTTTCACGCATCGGAGGCCAACCAATGTAAATCAATCCCATCGTTACGTAACGACGGGAAGAATCTGAACGGCTCGTAGATCCACATCACACTGGACGGCTCATCTGGGCGGCTGTACAGACACTGCAGAATTTGGTTTCTACTCTGAGTTGGCAGGCTGAGGGGAGACCACTTTATATATGTTAAAGCAAGAAAAAACGTGTTTTTCATAATAGGTCCCCTTTAAGAAAGACAAATGGGTCGCTGGCATCTCTATTAATATATATTGATTTATATGTAGATATGTATATATATAGATTTATAGTAATTTTTATGTATATAATTGTTATGTATATAATTGGAGGTAAATATATGAACCAGTGTATACAGCATATCTACTCTTATATAGTTATTCAAGTATATTGTTATATCATTTCTGTCTATTGTTCTCTATTATATTGTAATATTATAGTAAAGTAATGATAATGTAATACTATACATTATAATTACTTCTATTATTACATACATACATAGTAGCACAACTAAATGATGGGCATTTGTTTTGTTTGTTTGCTTTTTGTTTTGTTTTTGACTATATTTATATATAAATATCATTGAGTATTATATCACTATATTGAATAGTTATTAAAGTAGGAGTGTGAGGAACCAGAGCGGCCTCCCCACGTACAAGGGGACAAGGCAAAACTGGACCTGGGTGATGAGGTGTAAAAAAGAACCTTGCAGAGCGTAGAATGCCAAAAAATAAGGCTTTTTATTGCAAAAAAGCACAAAGACATACAGGCCAAGGCAAAAACAGTATTCAGAAAAAATGTCACAATGGGGCATAGCCTCTCTGCAAGCTACCTCCATTCCAGCAGAATCCTTTCTGGTATCCAGCCGCTGCTTTTAACCCTAGGCAGGGTGGAGATGTTGATTGGACACAGGTGGGCTCCAATTAGCAGAACCAGGCACACCTGTGTGCTGCTCCCCCGCAGACCACGCCCAATCCTCCACTCTGCCACATACATTAAAAAAATGTCCGGTGATGGTGAGAAGGGGAGGGGTTGCTCACTTTCTCACAAGGAGTGTTTGGTTATGTGTGTTTTATAAGTAAGTTGATTGAAACTCTTGTTATATGTAAGAATGTACGTAAGATTCAGGGGTAGGACTCCATAAGTGTTTACTTCAATCCTACTCCGTTTCGAACATGTTGGTGGATCCGAAGTGCTGTCTTGCCTTCTGTCTAGAAAAAAAAAAAATATATATATTTGTACTTTATTTTTTTACTTTTTTGTATTATTTTTTTTAACATGCATGTTTGAAATAGAATCTTCAAACAAACAAATGTCTAAAAGGGTTGTTTTGACTTCATGTCTCATGCGTAGCTGAGGCCTCTGGACAGGCAGCTCGTCGGTTTCCAGCGTCAGATACAACAGAACAAAGGAGCCACTGAGCCACAGGTAGGTCTGGGTGTTTACCTGCCCCCCCCCATCTGAACAGGTGCATCCCTGTGTGTTTGCATAGGTGTGCAAATAAACTTCAATCAATGACTGTTCGGGTCCCATCCCGAGTTCAGAGTGAGACTCGGTGTAAGTTAACACCGCCATCAGTGCCGTCCTCCTCTTCTCTTCTCTTCCCTTCTCTCTTCCCACTCTCCACTCTTTTGTCCCTTAGCTGTGTTTATCACATAAGCCCCCTGAAGGGGGTTAAGGGGGGAATTCCCGAAAAGATAATCCTCCCGTTTTTCAGAGTGGGAAGAGCCGGCGGAGAGAGAAACAGGAGGAGGAGGACGGAGGTCTGGGTATTCAGCTGGGAGTTAAAGGCCATCTTTGCTTTCTACCTTGTGTCGGTTACGAGGCACGAAAGGGGGGAGGCTGGGGGGCTTCTGAAGGTAAAAAGGAAAGATTTTGCTACTGAACACGATCCGCAGCAACCGCAGCTCAAGGCTGGATGGTTGGGGAGACATCGAAGGGGCGGCAGGGTGATCGGGTTTCTGCAGGTTTGAACTTGTACATCAGAACAATATGGCCTGTAGCGTCTTTCATGGCCCGGCCTCTAAATGTCACTGAAACAGCCTCTGAAACAGTCGGACAAATACAATTCTTGGGATGATTCTTCCATTAATGCCATCTGGAGATTGTTTTATCAGCTTTTGCATAAAAATGTAAGTGTAAGAAATGCTGAATTAATAGAAAAAGCGATTAACATTTTGTGATTTCCATTTGATTTGATTGAATATTTGGAGCCAAAGGAAGTGAGAAGGATTTCACCTTTAACTGGCAAGATAAGCAAATTAAAGTAAATCGCTTCAATGAGGTAATAAAAGTCAGGCGCTTTCGACATGCCGCCATTTAAAGGCCAATAAAGTTTCAACAAAATCAGTCATTCACACTTGGATTTGCATGTTTTCATTTCTGAAAAATTATGTACTGAATGAAGTCTTGTATTAGTATTTTTTTTTGTTTTTTTGTTGCTCTAGTGTCCTTTATTTGAAGTGTAGGTGGTACAGCGGTAGAGAAAGAGGACGACATGCAGCAGAGGGCCGGGACTCGAACCTGCGATCGCTGCGGGAGGTATGTAGCCTATTTAATTGGGCTGCTTGCTTTAACCACTGTGCTACCCAGAAGCCCATATTAGTATTTTAAAATGTTAGATTTTTATCTCCTGTGGGCGTGGAAACGCCCCCTTTAATAGTGATTTTAAAAGGTGTAAAAGGTTTGATTCAGTAACCCATCCCATTTGAATGAATGAATGAATGAATGAAGTTTAACACCAAAAAAACATTGTACACAGCATTAACTTTTCATACAAAACCAAAAAAACGTGTTGAACAATAACTGAAAAGGCATAGGCTGAAGCAAACTGCTTATAAAAGCCTATCCTATTGTACCAACTTTCTATTTTTGGCTACCGACCTCCAGAAAACCAAAAAGAGAATAGAAAAGCAAAGAAACAACAAAAGGCAAAGAAACAATAGAAAAGCAAAGAAACATTAACAGATGGTCAATTGCACCTATAAGCTTCAAAAATAGCTTTACAAACCATTTTCTTAAATATAACAAAAGAATGACATGTTTTTAAATTTATGTCGGCATCATTCCAGAATTTAACTCCAACGATGGAGACACATCTCCTTTTCATACCTTTTTTAGCTATTTGTACTGTGAAATTACAGACACCTCTAAGATTGTAACGAGTCTCCTGAATTGAAAAGAACCTCTGCATTTCCACCGGTACAGAACGTACCGATCCACTCGTCATGTGATCGCTATAGGAAAGTTTACTATTCAAAGCAGCTGAAATGGCTTCAGAATTCCTGACCAAAAGGTTTTACCGGTTCTCTGGTTGGTTTTTTTGCTCATCCAAAGTCATCCGGAGGGATTTCCATCTACACCCGTCGGTTCTACCCTGTGGAAATCAAAGCCAGACCCAGAGGAACCAGACTCATTTTTGTATCAGAGGAAAAGAATAAGGCTGGATGGGCTAACAGCTGACTGTTGATAAATGAAATACTGTCCAGATGAAACTGAAACAAAAAGGAAATCAAGAATAAGAAGCAGCACAGCTTCTGGGTGAACCGAGTCGACCCTCCGAACAAGCTGCATCTTAAAAGGTTCAACTGTCAGTGCGTTGGTTTGTTATTTCATGAAACATGGCAGCGGTTCTGCCGGCAGCAACGACCGGCGCTGAGGTGACATCTGGAAGAAAGGTCAACACAGGTCAGAATATTGGTCATAATATTAGTCTGACCCCGGCTGGAGCCAGAACCTCGGACAGATAAATACAAGCGTCGCAGTAAACTGCAACTATGCATTTGCCTGGTGGCAAGTCCGGCTGTAAAAGCTCCTTCCAACAGGGAGCCCGTCCTTGAGGAAGCTGTTAACACGTTACGGGATCATGTTCACACATGCACACATGCACACACGCACACACACACACGCACACACGCACGCACGCACTTCAAGATTCTATTCTTTATTTCATTCATTAACATAAAAACAAAACAGTTCCATATCATTACAACAAATCTCTGTCCTTGAATTGATGAATTGATGTTGAATGATGAATTGAAATGAAATAAGCTTATTTTATCTGTCCCTTTTTCCTAAGAAATCAAATTTCAATTAATGTAATAATTAAAAAACAGTAAAAAATTACAAAATTTGTAAAAAACAAACTAACACACAAACAAAGAAGTTATAAAATAACACAAAATAGCTGTCGTCAAACACATATAGTCGTATTCTTTTTTGATTCAAAGAAAAAAAAATATGATAATGGTGCTAAAAAGAGAGAAAAAAAGAAAATCCACCTAACTTGACAATTATCATGATATTTCTTAATCAAACTGGCTTTTATTATTCTTTTAAATGTAATGCAATTTGTAATGCGATTTGCATTCTTTGGCTTCTGTATCCAGATTGTTCCATAAACTGATACATTTTACAGAAACACAACGTTCCATTAATTTTGTCCTGATTTTTTTTTTTTTTTTTAAAGATCTCTGTTCCTTTTAAGTTATACTTGTTTTCTCTTTTTTTCAAATTTCTGAGTGGAGGACCGAATGAGATGGACTTGGACGGTAAGGTGAACCGACCTCTTACGTAGCTGGATTCGTCTCGTCTGAACTCGGGTCGGCTCAGATGAGAGCTGGAAAACCTTCAGGGGAAATATTTGCAGACTGATGTCATGGTGACTTCTCAGAGGAGCTCCATCCAGATTAAAAATGTTGCGAGGTGACGACATCGGCGCACCAACTCAACAATCCTTTCCCACCGGAGGGACTTATCACCTTTGGATTCTGGAGATTTTGGTTCTTAAGTTTTGGAAACCGTGAATAAAGAGTCATCAATGAGTCTTTGCATTTTGCTGCAAACACATGTTCAGCTCTCCAATAAAACTACACTAAAACTAAAGGATCTAATAGTAGGACTAAGACTGCTGGGAACAGAGGCGTTGCCAGGGGCGACGATGAGAGGACGAGAAGAGATGTGCAGAACCCAGACTTTGTGAAGATGTTGAGAAATGTCAAAGCTGAGACTTTAACTGAGCTTTTTTTTTTTGTTTAAGTTTATATTTAAGTTTTTTTTAGACGGGACAATGCATATTAATGAACACTACATTAAGCAGAGTAAATACACCGGGCTTTAGCAGAAATGCTAGTTTCCACCTGCAGTCCCCACAGAAAACAAAAACAAGGGAACAAACATAAAACATACATAGCAGCAAAATAGATTTAGCAGCATTTAAAAGCAGTATGGATTGTATCTTAAAGTGACTTGAGTTTAAAGTGACTTGAGCAAAAAAAAATGCATATTACGATAATGAAATACCAGCTATGGTAATATTATGGGACTGAGAGTATCCAAGTTGTGTAACATACAGTACAAAGTGTGTGCCGCATTGTACATTGCCCTAGTACGTACGAATTAAAACAGTAAAAAAAAAAACACTTAAAACAATAAAAAAACAGATAATTAACATTAAAACAAACTACACAATTTCAAAGTATTTTATTATTCCTTCTTAAATCGTACAAGATACAATTTGACATGCATTTCAATACATTTCAACACAATCCCACCCACAGACAACCCCACCCCTTTGCACCACCACATTTTAAACAAACAAAACACAAATGAAGTTATCAAAACAAACAAAAACCTACAAAAATAATAAGAAGAAAAAAGGGAAAGGAAAAAGAGGGAGGAGTTATATCTATAGAGGGTATGCATTGACGTCACTTTCCCACTGCACCACGCCCCCTTACTCGCACTGAGTGGCAAAAACATCCAACTGGCAAAAATGTCTGCAACTAGTGGAAAAGACGGGATAACAGCCGATTATCGGCTTAAATTAAAAGGCAGTTGGACTTGACAGTGACCCGTACAGTTACCTGAAGAACCAGTGGTCCATGGACATTAATATTTGGCCACGAATCCAGTTTCCTGATATTTATGTGTACTTAATTTGTACGCCGGGGAAGTACACGAAGCAAAGCTTGAAGGCTTACAAAAGTTTAGACGCTTGGTCCTACTTCAAGGCAGGATTTGTTGTAGAAATTAAAGTGATGAGGACACCGAACTTCATGATTTGACCGTTTAACGTCAGCTACCCAAAAATCCAACTTTACCTGATACAAAATGGGAACCGCAAATCCACGTTTCGGTGCCTGGAATCCAGTTGTTTCTGTGAATTTCAGTGATCTATTTGTCTCTCTTAAGCTTATTGTTCGTCAGTCTGTAAAACTATAACTCCGATTTCTTCCTAAATCTATGAGTACAGTCGATCGCACAACAGCTCTTTCCCATTTTAGATGTTTTCCAGTTGCTCAAACTGAAAGTTTACGCTGCCACTCAGTCTTTCTGCCACTCAGTCTTTCTGCCACTCAGTGGGCGTAACCCGCTGTGAAGTTGCATCTGTGACATCATGCGCATTCCCTCTATACATTGCAAATGTTTGAGGTATCTATCTTTTCAACCTGATCTAGAACTGGTTGCCATAATAGAAGTTGAGGGCAAAGCCTTTTGTAAAATATCAGATCTTTTCTAAAGTCAGATGTTGCAGAAGATCTCTGATCCATTGACTGAAAGTTGGGGATCTGTCTTTCCATTTTTACTGAGCTTTCTGACGACCCTTCAGGTCCCACCGTCGACGAGCTCGTACGGTGCAACAGGTTGTCCCGTCTCTGCCGAATGAGATTCGTGGCCTCCAACACTTTTACGTAACAGGGAAAAAGTAGCAGAGGGAGAAAAACAAGCCGAGCCAGGGAGGAAATGAAGGATGTGGTGAGGAGAGCGAGCGGCCGCCAGAGGAGAGCTCTCCCTTTGTAGAGCTGGTTTTTGGTTTTACAGCTTCCTCCCACCTCGTCCACACGGCTCACCGCATCTCCACCGCTGCAGACACACAGGGCTGCAGTACTGAGCTGGCTGAGGGCGAGGCCGGCGCTGTCCCAGGACATCACGTTCAGCCGCTATCCAACAGCTCGGGAGGGAAGGGGAGGGTGGAGGTCGAGCGCTAAATCCAGTGATGAATGGGACGATGAAGCAACTATATAACATATTCAGGGAGTCACGAGTGAGGATGTCCTTGGTTCTGTGCAATATACATACAGTAACATATAGTGATGAGTGTTATTGAAATATGTAGATAATTAAAAACCCGGGGTCAAAAGCAAAGCTGATCTCACTGCTTTTATCTGGTGGTGAAGGTTTATCAATGATTAGTGGCAAAAACAGCATTTCTAATTAATTAAAAACACATTTCTAAGGGTTACTTTTCTTCTCATGCTGTTCAAACTGCTAAAAAAAACCCTGATCTAATCTGTGATGAACTACCCTGGAAACACATTTTCACCAACTTAAAACTTACTTCAAAAAATCCTAATCACCAGTTTATTCATTTTAACTTATTATTTAACACCAAAAAAATAACATGCAATGAACAAAATCAATTCTCCTCTTCTCAGTTTTTGTTCAAGTAACACCACAGGATCTTTCCTTATATATGTTACGGTTAATGTAGAAAAACGGCTATTTCGCATAATAGCCGGCTAATGTGCAAAATAACCGGCAGGGCGGCTAATGTAGAAAAAACGGTAAAACGGCTATTTTGCAAACTAGCCGGTGAATGTGTAAATTATAATAACGCACCAACTGCACTGATTGGCGACTGTAAGTGACTGGTTTGAAGCTTAAATTTCATACATTCAACTGAACTGTAGGCTATTCTGTAGTGTAGTAACTGGATTCTATCTACCAAATGAATTACGTTTGCTTAGTTTGTTTTGGTTTCATCAATTTGTGCAAATGGAGGAGGAGGAGAGACCTCATCTCATCATGCGCGTGCAGTGCAGTTGGTGCGTAACGCAGCCAATGGAAGAAGCCCATATGCTGCACATGCTTGTTGTTGACAAGGCTATTTATGGCTGTTGAAGAAGCCTAACGTTACACTCCCCGAAAAAGTGTCAGGTCTGACACATCCACAGCATTAAAGTTATAGTATGCAATGTTTGAGAGCTAGCAAGATTTGAAAGTGGCACCTCCTCTAAGCCCCGCCCCCTCCTCCCGCTCCCAGCTTAAATCACGTAAAAACTCTAACCAATCCGTTTCATTCGGTCCGAATGAAACGGATTGGTCCAGGACCAGAAGCTTGGCAGGGGGGGAAAGAACCAATCAGATGCCTTCATGCCGCCCACGCCCCCCCCAAAATGTCCTGGAAAACTCGACTCCTGCAAATGCACGTTCCCCAAAGTTTGTGGGGGCGTGGCTTCGGACGCAGCGCTGATGGGAGGGGGAGGAGGGGGTGGGGCTTAGAGGAGGTGCCACTTTCAAATCTTGCTAGCTCTCCAAAATCATGGATAATACCTTTAATTATGCAGGGCAGGCTGCGAGAGTGCGGATGTGTTTTATTATAATTTACACATTCACCGGCTAGTTTGCAAAATAGCCGTTTTGCCGTTTTTTCTACATTAGCAGCCCTGACGGTTATTTTGCACATTAGCCGGCTATTTTGCAAAATAGCCGTTTTTCGTTGCCTTAACAAATGCCACCTAAAACTTTACCTAACTTACTTCTGAGGCAGAGTCAACGTCTCTGGGCTCGGAGGCATCTGGGACAGATAAATTACTATTACAGATCTTTTTTTGGAAGAAATGGCCACTGTCTGGTAGACGTGGGCAAAAATATGGATATTGCAAAAATATGGATATTGCAATATATCGCGATACTTTGCCGGCCGATTTGATATCGATATTAACTAATTTGAATAATAAATCCTGTTTCAGACGGGTTTTAAATCCAGTACGACTTTATTGTATACGTGGGCTTAAAAAATATTGTTAATGTTAATTTCATATTATTTAAATAATATGAAAGACATGCAAATATGTTGTAACTTTAGCTTATAAAGTTACAATAAAACGGCATGGATCATTTGAATAACATTGATTTGACTCTGTTTGTCCCATAAATCATCTATAATCTAATGTACGTGCAGCTCAGATTTTAAGATGCATAATGCCGTTTACAGTTTTCAGCGAACTATGTATAACATTGCGATATATCACAAATTTTGGATACCGCAATATCGTATCGTGACTCTGGTAGAATGATGTGTATCGTATCGTGATGTGTATCGTATCGTGAGGTCCTTGGTAACACCCACCCAGTTACCGTTTGGTCTACTGTTACTAACGTTCAAATAAACAATTCAAAAACAAAATATTCTTGTTTGGAGAAACACAACTTGAGCGTTTAACCTTCAGAGGGCCATGATAATAATCATTCTGGACATCTGAGGTTGAGCAACCATTTTTAACCTCTGAAGATCATTCAGAGCTTTTATTTTGTAATCACCAGATTATACGCTGAGTCAAGATGTCCATCTCAAGTCCTGGAGTGAAACTGCTTAATATTACATATCATGTTACAGAAAGTGTGACGGGAAAAATTTTTTGATGAAATAAAAAGTATAACACCAATAATCTTTTAGATTCACCATGCTCCTATTTCTAAAGGCCCCAGAGTGGAAAAATGTGGGCCTCACACAGAGACAGTCAGCACTCTTTGAATTACTGCAATATAATCTTTATTATAAATTACACACTTAAGGCATCGAGCGCGCAGCTCGGCTTTCGCATCACAAACCATGTCGCCATGATGAAAACGTTCGGATCTGAAGCAGGAAACGTCTGAAACACCTGCCGACGCAGACGTGGCCGCTGAAAGCCGTGACACGGCAGACGGGCTCCGTTTCCACGGCGTCGGCCGTCCGGATTGGTCGAACCGTCCGTTCGCTCAGACGCACAGAAGTGACCCGACCGCACAGCTGGATTCTGCTGTAGAGCCGAAGACAGACGTGCTGGAGACACGTCGGAAACAAACGCGCAGACGCAGGTGCAGCATAAATCACTGGGACCGGCGTTCAAATCCTGATTAACCCGCCGACCCCTGGGGGGGACCACCGGGGTGCTCGTTTAAAACCACACGCAGAACTGTACAAACCCGTTTATTAGAATATGCTCAACAGTCTCCGGGTCTCCGGGTCCTCGGCCCGCGGTGAAATCCTCAGCTGGAATGGATGGACGAGCTGTCGGTCCCGTCGCTCGCCGCCCTGCGTCTCTCACCCGAGGCCTGCATGTCCTTGAGGATCTGGGTCTGGTTGTGGAGACACTCCTTCACCTTGTCCTCCGTCAGGGTGAGACGCTCCTCCAGCACCGAAACCGTCTGTGAGGAAAGCAGCGGCGGCAAAATAATTACAGTCACAGAATAATTATAGAGGCAGGAATCAGAAGAGCGACAACCCGCCTGGTTGGACGCCATCACGGAAACACAACAGTCGGAGCGACGGAGGAGAGTTGGGAGCTCAGCGGCACGTCTGTGGTTATTAAGTTGACTATTCTTTGTATTAAAACTAGTGCTGTTAGGCGATTTTAGTAATTAATCTAATTAATTACAGGATTTATAGAGACATTTTTATTGGTGAAGTGTGTTTCATAAATGAAATCCGAAAGAAATTGCGTTAATTTTCATAACGCGTTAATTAGCAGTGTAATTAATTAATCTAATTAATTAATCTAAACGCGCAAAATATCGTCGTTAACGAACCTTTATTACCTGAGGAAAACAAGACGAGACGGAACAAAAATGCTGGTCATGTGACGATAACGATAATTAAATTTATAATGCAATATCGTCGACGAATTAAAACGAGACTAAAATGTAGATTACAAAATAAAAACTGCTAAAATGTGTCTTCATTTTTGTTGACCAAAACGAGACGAAATGTTCTACCAAAGATCCTTAATGTCCATGTTTTCAGTAGTTTCCTCTGGTTTAGTTCTGGGTGACGTTAGTCCTCAATCCCAGTCGCTGCAGCGGGGAATCAGATCCAGAAGATGCAGCTGCAGAGTTAGAGGCTGATGCCGTTAACGCAGAGCTCTAGGTTCACGTCAATTAAAAACAAAGTTACATAGAGAAACGCGGGGAGAAAAAGAGACCATCTTTGGATACACTTTCCTACATAGACGTGGAAAAGAAAACCCAATGTATTGTCGATAAAGATGGGGAGAAATGCGGAAAAATAAATGGAATGAATGTATTCTTGAGTCTATAGGGTAACAATAATATAATAATAATATAACATTGTTTGAATTGTAAAATGTGTTTGGCTAAATACAATCTTTGACTAAAACAAGACTAAAATGGTCCTGGACAATTCTGACTAAAATACTCAGACTTTTAGTCGACTGAAACTTGACACGACTAAAATGAAAATGAACGTGACTAAAACTAATAAAAACTAAAATGATAGCTTGACCCAAAGACTACACTAAAACTAAAATTGAAACAGGCTGACAGAAACAACACAATATCTGACACATATCTGACAACAGAACCAGAGGGGAGATGTGTTTTTATCGTTGTTTTGTGTTGTGGCTCTTGGACCCTCCTGTAGGAGTAGTGCCATAAACCCCGCCCCTGCCGAGTTCTGATTGGTTTGGTACGATCTGTACCAGTGGGAGTGGCTGTGAATTTGGTTATTTCAGGATTCTGAGCTTCTGAGTCGATGCTTTTCCCGTCTAGACCTCCTCTTCCATCCACACTTCCCTTGTTGCCGTCCAAGTGGAAATGACAACAACAAAGCTGCAGAATTTGACGAGGCATCAATGTTTTCTTGACCGCTGGCCAATAAAACCTGTAGTTACTGCAGCAATAGCTGCTGCCAATACTTCCCTAACCCAGGTCCTGATGGCCTCTGTGCCTTTAAAATATGAAATCAACTTTTCTGAATGAGGTCATCCAAATCTATCATGGCCTAGAAGTAGTAAGCAAGTAATTAGCACCCAAATTTTCAAATATTTGCCCTTTCTTCCTTCCTGAAAAACGAATTTTTGTCCTCTTTCTCTTCATTATTTAACATCATGAAAACATCTCATCGTATCTAGTCACAGTTCTACAGTTTGAAGTGTAAATGTGATTAAACTCATCAGAGGATGGACTTGTCCGGAACACGTGTGACGTTCCAGATAGCTCTGCTAAATAAATTAGAGATGCATTATTAATTTCATAATCCATTAGGTTTGGTGTGAAGCATTTTAGGATCATTGTGTTAAGTTATGTTATTACATAGTGTTGTACTCTACTGCACTTAATCGTTCTATGTCGAATCGTCTTGTATATTGTTCTGTTTTTAACTAACTAACTAACTAACTAACTAACTAACGTTCTTCTTGTGCCGGTTTCGCTCCATGACACAGAAAGACGTCGGAGGTGACTGACCTGCGTGAGAACGTCCAGCTGTTGAACGATGTGATGCAGCGTCGACTCCAGACTGGACGGATGACTGGACAGGGCTTCCAGGGGGTGCCTTGGCGCCGTCTCCTCTTCCTCTCTCCTTCCTCTTCCTGCACCGCCGGCCCCGGCCTGGTTCCCAGCAGACGAACATCCCCAGCTTTCACCTCCGGTACAAGTTTCCACTCTGGAGCTTTGACGAGCCGGGAAACTGTTGGAGTGATGCATGCCGGCAGACGCCTTGGCTGTCGCCAAGTGTGGCATACTGTTGTAAAGCTGGGAAGGATGGAGAGAGAGAACATTTGGGTTTTATTCACTCAGGTCTCAGTTCGACGAAAAAGTGACTCAAATATGGCGGCCACGATGTCTTGCGCCAGTTTGGTTAAAAAACAAAGAAGTGGTTCTAAGTTGAGCACTAGATCTGAACCAGACACTTTGTTGGGATCTCTCTTGTAAGGAACAACCGCCATCTTAAACCAAAACGATCTGCACTTACAAATGCACCGAAAAAGATAACAGTGTCGCACAGACGACTTTACATTTTCGGTTGGTTTTAGAGCTCGGTATCATCACTGACCACCCGATACGATTCCAATGCACTAGGTCCCAAGTCGATACCATTTCCGATATGATTCGATATCGATATTCTAGTTACAGTACCAATTTTGCTTTGGCAATGGAAGGGATTTTCAAAAGACTAATGCTGTAAATTAAATTGTAAAAGTAATGCTTTAACATGGTGCATAATTAATGGAACATTACACAAATAGTTGTACATCACATACTTTTTTTTTTATAAGTCACTAGGGGTGTAACGATACACTAATCTCACGATACGGTACGATACACGATATTGAGGTCACGATAAAAGACATCTGGCTCATGGTGCACAAATCAACTTGGTTTATTTCCATTTTTTTTGCCGGCCGGGTCGGTGCCCTTTCAGGAAACTGTCAAAAAGCATCCACAAGACATCTGAACAACTCTTATAAGCAAGGTGTTCGGAATAAATGTGTCTTTGCACTTTGTCTGAACTCAGACTGAGAAAGTTTGTGGACAGTTGTTGACCGATGTCGGGTCAAACGTGTCTCCGCCATATCGCGCAAAGAATTTATTGCTAATACTCAGTGCTTTTACATGCACTGAGAGTCCAGTTATTGCCGGAGTCCGACCGATATCGGAGATTTAAAAACCATGTGTACACCTCAGTCGGGCTATAGTTGAATCAAACTGGAGTTCTAGAAATTAAGCTATTGGAGCCAGATAATTCGGTCTAAATCAAGCTATTCCTGAATGTAAACGCAAACCATGGTGAGCCGAGCTAGTGACTGGCCTGGGACTTGCAGAAACGGGAATAAAAACAGTCAATATAATATGATTGCAGAAAGACTTTGCGTGCATCTAACGTGCAACACAATCAGGCTTAGTGTGTATGAAATGTACAGAGCTGCTGCATCGTTGGCGTCCATATCTTTGCGTGTTGTTGTCCTGCTTCTACGTCTGCTTTAAATCTGCAGCGTTTGTTGACTAACATTTTCTAACTGACTGGAAGAACGCCAATGTGAAAGAGCGTGTAGGGCCACCTAGCGTCGCTGAGTCGATTCTCTTCCCACGCACGTATAATCAGATTTCTCAGAAAACTCCAGTTAAATCCTTAGCTTGATTATTGCAAATAGCTTGATTTAGATGTGGATGTAACCGTGTCGATTGACGGGCGTTCTGAGCCTGTCAGTGACGGGAAGGTGGAAGTTTAATCTCCACGGCAGCTGAAATGTAAACACTGGATCAGACTGAAACTTCAATCAAAGACCTGGATGTTTTGGAAGTTGACAGCTGAGGTGCAAATACAAACGGGAGTCAAAGTTGGATAAGCAGATGGATAAGGATCCGTCCTGCTTCACTGCCCTTTTTTTTTGAATCAGTCCACCATCACGTGTGAGGGAGAGCAACCCAGAGGCGCTAATCAGCCGGGCTTACGTGTACTACGGGTGGATAATGCGCTGCAGAGCAGCCAACATCCTCCCCATGTCACCGCTCCATCACTGCAACAGACTTTAAGCCCATTGCAACTTGGCAGACAGACGCGAGTGGATGTTTCACACCAGTGGATTAACTTACTGACCAGCGGACTTGTGACTGACGACTCCGCTGGCTGAGGACGGGCTCGCCAGGTTATTGTTACTCAAAAGAAGGCAAAGTGAGGGATAAAATCTACCCTAATTTTATTTGATCATTACTTTTATAAAGACTGTACTGTAGAAAGTGTAGAAAAACACATGATGAGGGGGAGCTGATGGACAGAAGACTGCTTTAGTTGAATCAGAGACACATTTTCCTCATTTAGCACGGATGACTGACTAGCTCTACTGGAGAGTCACAAATCTTTGACTGTGGCTCCTCAAAAGCTCCTCCACCAGTGGTTTACCAATGATATACACCTTTTAGTAATTCTTTTGCTGGTCGTTAGGCTGTTGCTATAAGCTGACATACATGTATGCGGCTGACATACAGTTTAGCTCATTTACTGTTGATTCCCAATGGTTCCTACGGATTTGAAAATTCCTTTATTTTAGAAACTTTTGGTTGGTCCACTTTTTTTATGCAACCAACATACAATTGGTTCGAGGTCAGTATATTATAGGACGCACTGGCGATTTTTGAGAAGAATTAAGGATTTCAAGTGTGTCTTATTGTTAAGAGATGGGAATTGATACGATTTTTACAATTCCAGT
The DNA here is from genome assembly GCF_033807715.1 of Cololabis saira. Classification (NCBI taxonomy): domain Eukaryota; kingdom Metazoa; phylum Chordata; class Actinopteri; order Beloniformes; family Belonidae; genus Cololabis; species Cololabis saira. Next base: position 11,379,233 of record NC_084591.1, read on the forward strand.
TCCATTTTCGAGTCGGTTCTTCGTCGATTGTCATTTGGAAAAAAGGACAACCATGAGGCAAATTGGCATTAATATGATAGGCAGTGTCCGTCAGTTAATTAGTTATCCACAGTATCATTAGCCAAGGGCATGTTACGTTGCTGCTGCTGAGTTGAGCATTACTGACGTTGGTCCAGAGTGGATCGAAAATGCGTCATTCATTGATTGTTTTTGGCATGTTGGTAATATTTCCTCCCTTTGACGAAATATCCACTTCCACAATTTTTACTCATTATTATTTTATATGTTTTGTTATATATGTGGCGCCTGGAGTCTCTAGTTTTGTCCAAGACAAATTTCTCTCAAGGGAGACAATAAAGATGACCTTACCTTACCTCATTATCTAAGTATAACAATATAAAGACATATACATGCAGTCAACTAGTAAATATACTATACTTATTAATTATGGCAGAAAAAGAAAGAATTTGATAGTACATAATCATCCTGTGTTTATCTATTTAGATATTATATTTATTGTTTGTTGTGTACTATATCACAATTCATAGCTAGCACACTAGTATTGGTAGCTATATTTACGACAGATGACACAAATAAACCAAAAACAGATAAACCTTACTGTGAAATAAACTTAATAAAGGTTTACGGGTGATAAACTAACAGATGGATCCATCAAAACTCAGGCCCAGTTGTTGTCTTCCTTCTGGAAATACGTTAAGTTTATTCGTTTTTATGTCAAAAGTAAAAGACTGAAATTGGTCTGTTCCATAGATACAAATGTGTTTATTATTTTTAAATGTTTAATTGTTTTATAAAATGTAAAAAGCCTAAAATAGCCCATGATAATGAGAACTTAGGCTGGATGTTGTATCCATGATCCATGTTGTAAACCGACTCATTTAAGCCATTTCCTTTGTTATTAACAGTTTGCAGCAAAGCAAACGTTGGTAAAGCAAAGTTCTGTAACGGTAGCGTCGTTTGCAGGAGATGTGGAGGGTAGGTGGTGAATGGAGGAGCAGAAGAGGAGAAATTAATGAGGGATGTGTCTGAGGGATGAGAGAGGAAGGAAGAGGAGGAGGGCGTCACACATTCCTGTCTTAATGCACAGAGCAATCGATTCCGGCTGGCTTCCTGCACACTGTCCTCACTTCAAAGAGACGGAGGACGGCGGCAGGAGAGGAAGCAGGATGGAGGAAGGAGCGTATAAGTGTTTCTGAAGAACGGAGGAGAGGGAGGGGCCTGCACTTCATTCCTGGGAGAAGGTGAACAAAGCTGTCAGTGTGTGGTTGGACTCCTTCTTGCTATCTGTGATCGTTTCTTTCTCTCCCCCCCCTCCCTCCCTTCTTCCTTCACAGCCGGCCTCCCCTCCCCTGGTCCTCCCCATCCCACCCTGGGCCACATCTGGCCAACATCTGCTCCCCTCGTTTACGCTCAGCAGAACCCCATCCCTCTGTGCGACCTCCCTCCGCCAGGAAGTTTGGGTGCAATCAAACATTTAATAGGCGAAGTTCCCCAGGTGGCCGGTGTGTCAATCAGAGCACACACACACACCGACAGGCAGGGACACTCACACATGAACGCATGCAGACTATATTTAAACAAAGCCCATCGTATGTTCGTAGTGAATACGTGTGTAAACATTCGATTTTGCGAGCTTGTCATGTGTAAAAAAGCACAGAAGGAGCACCGGGTAATACGCAGTTGGACCAACTTCAGAAAATCCAGCTAATTAGATCTATAAAAGGAGCTGGATACTTTGACTCGAGACATAAAGAGCTCATGCCTGACATTTTTGACAAGTCTCTCATAAAAAGGGTTGTTTAAAAGATAAAATCATGAATGTCAGACTTTCACGGTTTGCAGTAATCGCGGTCAGTCGTGGCAGGAATGTGTGGATATCGTGCTGCTGGTTGGGTTTCCTGTCCAAAGGTAGTTAGGGAGGCGGGTCGGTGCAGCGGGGCGAGTGGGCTTCACCATCATTTACCACTTACTTACCTCAACGTTCAAGCTTCATGTAGTTCATCCTTTTATTTATTTATTCTTATAGATTCATTTCACTAAATTTGGAAAGCAGGAAAAATAGCAGTGTCTTTCTACACGTGAAAATGGAATAAAAGAAGGTATTTTTCTGTTACAAAGTCAAATTTGTTTTCTCGCTGAAGTGGAATGCTGGAAAATCATGATGGCAACTAGGGCTGTTCGATTAATCGATTTTAAATCGTAATCGCGATTATGTAATTAGAACGATGTTAAAACGTGAAACTCGATTTTTCACTTTTTTTTTTTTTTTTACCTTGTCTGCACACATATTAATGATTGATACCATATTAATGATTGATGGAAATACCTCTTAATAGCTGCGAAAAGTGCCCCATCGGAGAGGCTCTTTAGTGTAGGAGGGGGCGTTGGAACATGCCACCGGGCATCCCTCAAGCCAGATGCTTGTTTTGTTCCTTGCAAAAAACTTGCAATTGTGAATAGCAAATGTAATGACTGACATTACACACCTCTACCTCCTTCATGGGTTGCATTATTATTTAGCATGCAAAGACCCAGTTTAGTTTAATTAGAAAATGTCTTGTTTTATTTAATTGGAAATATAATTTACTGTATGTTTGCAAGTGCTGATTTTTTTTTTTTCAGAGATAAAACTTTATATTTTATTATATTTTCTAAAACTTTTTTTCAACTTATTTTACAGAGTTTTGCACTTTATTCATTCATTTTTGGTTTATTAAGAGCAAAGTTTGCACTTAAAGCCCAATGGGGCAAATGTTCAATAAAAAACAGCATATTTGAAATAATTTCTTTGCCTTTTGTCAATTCACAAAATAATCGTAATCGTAATCGAAAATCGGATTTTGAGAGAAAAAAATCGAGATTTTATTTTTGGGCAAAATCGAACAGCCCTAATGCCAACGCACGTCGGATTTCTGTGTGACGGAAAAAAACAAGATGCAGGATCAAAATGTTGTTTAAAAATGTGATAAAAGTCTTCACTTTCACCAGTCCTGTCCTGGAGTCATGACCCCTTCCCAGGGAGATGTGCTCCGGGCAGAACCTTCTTGGTCGCCACGGTGATGGCCGACGTATTTCTGATGCCGTCCTAAAAGAGACTGCCAGTAATTCAGGGGAGAACTGAGTGCTGTCATGACTGTGTGATGATTGCTATCTTAAATATCTAAATTAAACAGAAAAGGCACCTCGTTCTCGATCCGTCTTCCCAACTTGTAGTGACGTTAACGAGGCATTGCTTTTTATTTTATTTGTTGCTTGTTATATTATGGATGGATGGATGGATAGATGACAGATAGATAGATATGTATTTTAGATATAAAATATCTAATTAACTATTTTACCAGGGTCAATAGTATTCATGGACATGCTACCAGAGGAAGCTCCACCAATGTGGTGCCGGCCAAGTTCAGGACAAACGGGGGTCAAAGTTCATTTTTGTACACCGGGGCCTTGGCCTGGAATAGCCTACCTGAAGATCTGAAATCCACTAGCTCCTCTGCTTCCTTTAAAGGTATTGTGACATCATTTTTAACATGCTTCTAACACTATTAAAAGTCTTGGCCAACATCCCTCAAATGTGTCTAAAAGAGTGTAACAAGAAAATATTCACTCTAGTACTCTATTCCTGGCTTTTTATTACAGTGTTTTTTTGCGCCGTGAAAAATGCTTCCTTTTCCCCCTTTCCTGTCAATCATTGCTCCGCTCCTCCTCCAAACCTCCTCCTCCTCCAGCCATACGCTCACAGCGGCGTCGGAGAGAGCCGGGAGCGACAGGCGAAGCATGCACGGAAAAGCAGCACGGCGAACCACAGCAAACAATCATAAAAATAAAGGCATGCAAGCAGCACTGTCACCTTATCTTAAGTCCAGTCAGTGGCCGCGGGTGTTCTTAGCAGTTTTCCTCCGGTGATTAGAACAAAAGAGGCTCTAAACACTAAACAGCTCCGTGTTAAGCCTGATTTATGGTTCCGCGTTAAATCGACGCAGAGCCCTACGCCGTAGGGTTCAGCGTACGGTGCGCGTCGCCGCGTAACCCTACGCCGTAGGCTCTGCGTCGGTGTAACGCGGAACCATAAATCAGCCTTTATGGTGCGCTGGAGAGGAGAGGAGACAGGGAGCTGGGTGGAGGGGGCGGTGATTTAGCGGGCCGTTACGTCACGGCCCGCCACCCAACCAGATGAGCCGTTTTTGCACAGTTATGCGGAAAATCCCAGAAAGCACACAATACACTGAATGTTAAAAGTTTGTTGTTTTTTGGGTGTAATTGATGTCAAGACACCCAACAAAACACAAAAAATCAAGAAAAATGTGTTTTTCATGTCACAATCCCTTTAAAACTTTTGTGAGGAGCTGGATTATCAGGGGTAGAAGATGGGTGTAGGTTAATTGAAAAATATTCTGGTGCATAGTGTTTTAAAATTGGATTCGGATCTGCTTTGTATTGTAATGTATGTTAAATGTGTGTATTCCTGCCTTATATCTCTCTCCCTGGCGTGGTAGGCCGACCCACGCAGTCCACATTTTCTCCCACATGTCCTGACGTACACCACACTTTCATTCAGCAGACCATTGTTTACGCACACACATATCTTAAAGGACCGCAATGGAAATAAGCTCCTGCTTTATTGTGTTTTTATCCTTTTGATGATGGTGTGGCCTATGTATTTATACATTTTCCATTGTCAATAAAGATGTCAAATCAAATAAAGATGTCAAATATGACAGATGGATAGATGACAGATGGATAGATAGATGGATGGATGAATAGATTGATGACAGATGGATGGATCAATGACAGATGAATGGATAGATGGACAACAGATGGATGGATGGCAGATAGATGGATGGATGACAAATGGATAGATGGATGGATGACAAATGGATAGATAGATAGATAGATAGATAGATAGATAGATAGATAGATAGATAGACAGATAGATAGATAAGATAGATAAGATAGATAAGATAAGATAAACTCTATTAACCCCAAGGGAAATTCAAATGTCATGCTAATTCCTAACTTTGATTGATAATTTCACTCACTTGACTGCAGCAGAATGACCTAAAATGGTCATGAGAGACACATTCCGCCTGAAAACCTGAACGGTGGCTCCAATATTAACGTTCAAAAGCACCAAAGAAAAGAAAACAGATCACAAATAGCCGTCTCTCTGCCTGTAAATGAAATCCCAGGTGTCGGATCAAACGCATCATTACCATGAGCAGCAGCTACACGCTCTCTTCTGGCAGGAATCCTCACATTCGTGACCCTTACGTAAAAAACAAACCGTTTGATCTCAAGAGAGCGGCGTCTCTGATGTGGCGTCTCCCTTCGCCACCTCTCTCATCCACCCCAGGCCCAAAATCAGCTTCAATCATCTACCAGACTTGGATTTTGTAACGCTCAAGTTCCGCTTTGTGACATGTAATCAAATTGTGACAATAATTCGGACCGAATTTCACTTTTTTTTTTACCAGATCCTGTGAAGTTCATGTGATTTTGTCTTTCTTTTTAGTAGCTGGAAATGAGTTCTTGGGAAAGAAGAAGTTCTCCCTGGGAAACTGACCTTAAAAAACATAACAGAGAACTTACAAATCCCACATTAACCACACTTAAACTGCATTACTAGGGTGTGTTAGTTCAACTTTAAAAAGTTCAGTAGAGTCTAATTTCATTCAGACGAAGATGTTTACATTCATTCTAAAACTATGGTTTCAGTTGAAACGATAACAGCTTATTGAAACAGCTTTGCAGAGCAGAGGAAACAGCTTATTGATTGCAAACCAAGCGGTCAAGGAGTGTCAAGGGAGAACAAAAGTTGACTCAATTAGCAGCATGAACAGGATTATGTCAATGACAAAGTGCTTCCCCGGACCCCCAATAACGGTCGCGAGGTATGACAAGGACGTTTGATGCCGAGTGCCTCCTCTGCAGCACAGACAACCTCGCTACTGAACTGATAAGATTGCAAGTTAACCTCTGAGATCACACAAATCCTGCTGTAGTCTTTTTAATTCAAGATAAATATTGTACCATGTGAATTGATTTACCTTCTACGGAAGAGTATTGGGGCCATGCAGTAGAAAAAATATTTGAAAGGGGAAGATTTTGTTTCATTGTGCACTTCGAGAAAAAAGTCAAAGTGTCGAGAAAAAAGTCAAAATGTCAAGATTAATGTTGAAATACAATTTCAAGAATAAAGTCAAAATTTCGAGAATAAAGTTGAAATACAATTTTGTGAATAAAGTCGAAATGTCTCCTATGGCCCATCCAATCCAGTTAGGAGAGCGTAGGAGCCGTAACTAACTAACTAACTAACTTACTAACTTACATCTTTGGAGTGTAACGTTAAGGGTACATTTCTGAAGTTATGCAACTGCATATGTGTGATATGCGTTTCAAATCATTAATTAAAACTTTATTGACGAAATTTTGACTTTTTTCTCAACATTTCGACTTTTTTCTCGAAATTGTACTTCAACATTAATCTCGACATTTTGACTTTTTTCTTGACATTTCGACTTTTGTCTCGAAGGGCATAATGAAAAAAAATATTCCTCTTCTAAAATATTATTTTTATTTTTCTCCTGCCTGGCCCTAATACTCTTCCGTACCCTTCGGATGAATAAAGTGTTTGGAATTTTTTTTAAGTTGAATGTCTACTTTTTGGAACTTTACCTATAAAAAGGTTGAGTGGTATCACATAAGATTAGCTTTTTGACTTCTAAACTTGGATCAGTTCTCTTCTGAAACTCTGCAGTAAATGCCTCTAAACCGCTCCATGGCACCTTCTTTGAAACCACTCTCAGTGACCACAACGGCTACCATTCAAAAGTTCGATTTCACTGTGATTGAATTCAAGGCTCCGTGTCTAGATCGCATAAATCGTTGAGTCCTGAAGGCATATGGACGAGCTATGTGAGGTTCTTCAGCACACCTCAGAATCTCGCCCGAGCCAGGTCAAGTTTCCAGTGGTGAGGAAGATAACCTACTTTGTTTTAGTAGTTAGAAATACGTTACTGGCTCACCTAATTAAGGAAACAAGCACCTTTCAGGATCCACTGCGGTGTGCTTATTGTAATGGGGTTGGGGTTGAAGATGCTATTACAACCGTAGGGTTCCAGCACAACACAAATATTTCCATACTCTAATGTTGTGGAGTGCAGAAAATTTGTGGGCCAGTTTAATAATATTTATAATAACAGACCCTAATAATAGACTTGATGACAGTTAAAGAGTCATTTAACTCAGTGAGGCTAAAAATGATCATTTGGATGGAGAGGCCAAACAAACTGCATATAGTCGGCATTAAGATGATAGAAAATGTTGCTAGATGACCAAAGTAAGCAAGATGGGCCCGAGAACAGATCCCTGAGGAACACCACAGGCTTTTGCTGATGCAAAGTCTTTGAAAGAAACAGAAAAGCTCCAGTCAGTGAGTTGGGAAGTGAACCCATCTAAGGCAGATCCACAAACTCAAAATGAGTTGAACTAGGTTGAAGCGCCTCGAGAATACATTTGCCATGATTTGGCAATGTATATATATACAGCTGCATTGCGACTGGGATTGGCATTTGAAATGGAGCAGAACTATGAGATCAACAATGTCAAAAGCTGAGTTTAGTTCCAAAAGAACAAGTACAGAACAACCAGAACCAGCTTCCATTAAAGCATCATTTAAAACCCTGAGAAGATCAGTCTCAGTTGAATGAAGTTTACGAAACCCTGGTTGAAACTGAAAGATTTTTGAGTTGATGAGCAACCTTTTCTAAAGTCTTTGACGAAAAGAGCATTTCAGTAGAGTGCAATTATGTACAGTCATTTGTTGGGGTAGCAGTGTCAGAGACAGCATCTCAAAGACACTGAACAAACTCATAAAAATGATTGACTTTGTGCAGAAGGCTTGTATTAATTCCTATTTTGAGGGTTTGCTGTCATTGCTGTTTTTTAAAAAAAAAAGCTCAATAAATATATATTGAAAAAAAAAACAAAAAAAAAACACTCACCTGCTACACATACTGATTAAACAATGTAGTGTATTAATTTTGGGACCTCTGCAGGAGATCCATCGATTTAAATGTAATGAAAGAAAGTCAAAAAGACAAAAACCCTCATATCTCCGTAGGGGTCTAGACCTCGAGAGGAGAATCGGGTTCTCCAGATCATTCACTGATTCAGGCTGAAACTAAAATAATGTCACATGCTCTTCCTCCCCCCCTTCTTTCCAGTAACAGGAAATGTGCTGCTATTATTATCAGTCCATTTAACAGGTGTTTTTCTCTTGCAGACAGGAAACGGACTGGAGGCAATTATCAAGTTCCATCTGTTACCTGCTCTCTGCTGCATCCCTGGTGAGTGGATGCAAACGCCTCTCATTCCATGCCATGTGACACAAGTCAGGTATTAATCAGAATCTTACAGGAAAATAGAAATATGATTCAAATCTTAAGCTTCAAATACGTGAAGTTTAAGTCTCCAAGTAGTTGTTGGCATTTGCTTCTACTCAACTCCAAGAGATAAATGCATTATTTTTATTACATGATAAAACAGGATAATTTAGCTTTTTATTGATCCTGAACAAGTGCATGTTTTTTTCCAATAAAATATGTATTTTGAATCCTGGTTTCCTTTCATGAGAGTCAAAAGAAGTTAATTGCAACCTGCTGAGCAGGATATTTTCCTTTCAGCGTGGGGGGTGGGGGGTGAGGGGGTGCTACTGTGCAGACAGATAGGGGACAACAAAGGAGGGTGAGAACTCGAGTGGATGTACTCACTTCCTAAAAGCCACATGAACCTCCTCTCGGCTTCCTGACAGCGTCTCGGCTTAAAGAGGAGAGCCTTTGTGTTCCTCGGACAAGGATATTTTTTGCATATACGTGTTAATATGCCTGGTTGTTTGTTTTTTTTTTCCTGCGTCATTTAATTGATTATGTCCCTTTGTGTGCAGATACAGTATCAGGACGTGGACAATATCTGCTGTCTTTGTTGAAGAGATAATTAGCTCCGAGTCTGGCTAATAGATGACTCGGTGGGATGGATGAATGGAAAATGCGTCCTCTGATGTGGCATACGGACAGGACTGGCAGGAAGTGGAGGCTTCAGATCTGTTGTTATTTTTACCCATCATCTCACTTACAGTTAAAGGCCAAAGGGAGAAGGATGTTATTTAGGTGGGTTTTTTTTTACCAATTTCCACAGAAATGGCTGCTTCCTTTTTAAAGAACTTAATGTGTTTAGTAAATTGCACAATGTAGTAGATATTATATATTTTAATTTCCTTCGGGATTAATAAACTATCTATCTATCTATCTATAGTATCTATCTATCAATAGTATCTAACTATCTAAAGTATCTATCTATCTATCTATCTATCTATCTATCTATCTATCTATCTATCTATCTATCTATCTATCTATCTATCTACCTATCTATGAAGCCCATGAAAATACAGTTTCCACCTTAATAAGTGTGGTGTATTTAAATTCTTTAGAGAAGCACTCATCATAAAAAACAAAAACAGCTTTAGTTTTAAACTGAGAACACTGTCACTTTCAATTCTTCACATTCCTAATAATTAATAACCCCAGAGGAAACGCCGGGGAGGCTGCAACTGCAGCCTTCACAGGTTGATTTTCTTACATAAAAAACTGGCCAGTGAAAACTGAGCAGAGATGACAGAAGTCTCCATTAAATTCTCATCACATCCTGTTCACATACGGCCACCAGAGAAAGTTTCCTTTTCTCTCTGGTCTTGTAAAAAAAGATCTATTCTGTGAGCTTAGGAGAAGCGTAAAGTAATAATATGGCCTTTTAAGGAAAATTCAATCACTTTTCTTCATGCCATATTTATTGATGAGTAGGGATGGGGAATCGAGAACCGGTTCTTCTTCAGAACCGTTTCCCAGTGTTTTAATTCCCTTTTCGATTTCAGTTGGCAGGAATGACGTCATCACACACGTTTCGTAGCCTACACAACGTATGCAAGTGTGTAAGCTAGCAGTCAATTGTATCGCCCAAGCAATACAAACACTCGAAAGTCTCGTTACATTTCAGTAAAAAAGACAACAAGAGGGATATTTCATCAAAAGGTTAGGGGTTGCAGTTTTATTTTTGAGTTCTCAGTTTATTTATCCTTTTAAAAAGGAGAATTTTAATTTCTATTAGGAAGATGTCGGACATCCTTGTGGAATTGCCACGGATCATTTATGTAGTATTGCGGCCTTGAAGTAGGACCAAGCGTCAAGACTTTTGTATGCCTTCAAGCTTTGCTTTGTGTATTTCCCCGGCGTAGAAATTAAGTACATATAAATATCAGGAAACTGGATTCGTGGCCAAATATTAATGTCCATGGACCACTGGTTCTTGGGGTAACTGTACGGGTCACTGTCAAGTCCAACTGCCTTTAATCTAAACTGATAATCAGCTGTTATCCCGTCTTCTCCACTAGTTGCAGCCATTTTTGCCACTCAGTGCGACTAAGGGGGCGTGGTCCAGTGGGAAAGTGACGTTAATGCATACCCTGTATAAAACCTACGGCAATCACCCATGTGACCCAAACTTCCCACATCACGTGGCAACCAGATCAAACCAATAGAAACCTGAATAACCAATGTATGGCTCCTACATGTAATATTTCGTTAATTTCTACTGAAGAATATTTAATTTATTATCATCAACATCTTATATTGGTGATGCTAATCTACCTTTTGTTGTCATTTTTCCCCCAAATGAGAATGATAAAGAACCGAATCATTAAGCAGAATCGAAAATGGAATCGTAAAAATCTTATCAATTCCCATCATTGATGAGTATCAGTAAGTAACAGCATATCAAACACCGACTTCAGATTGGTTCCCTATTGATGACTCTGATATCAGTATGAATAAAATCCTAATGAACACTACTTGAGCGAAAAAATGAATAAATATTACAAAAGATTATTGAGATTAAACCAACTCTAATTTCGACTTCATGCTTCCTTGTGTTGCTTTCAGATTCTGCGATTGTCGCCCTACAGGTTGCATTTTACTGGAAATGAATCTATTTTTCTCCTATGACCTGATTAGAAAACTCTGTTTAAGTTTCCCCCGCCGCAGGACGGAAACTCGGCTAGGGTTTCAAACAACACAAGGGCCTTGCTGTTGAACAACCGCGGGAGGATTCTGGGGGTTGTTTGGGTGTGTAGCTGCTGAGTGAATAATCACACACGTGTGTGCCTTTTCCTCTCGCTAACTAGTGGCAGCCGCCATTTATCCATGTATCCAGAGGGCAATCGTTTCCTCGTGCGAGTGTGTGTCGGTCTCCAGAAATAGGCCTCTGAAAACCACAGGGCCGAGCACCTTCTCTGGTTTTTAACGAGGGTTTGCTCACACCATCATGCAAACCTTTTCAACCGCGTAACATGGCATCCTGTAATGATATCACCTCCAGTGGTTTATTAGCAGCTGAGCCTCATCCCTCTGGCTTTGGCACATGCAAAACCCAAAAGCACTTAAATGCATGTAGAAAAAGTAACATAGTTGCAGATAAAAGAAAAAAGGGACATATTCACACAAAGTGTACATCTTCTCTTGGGAAAGCACCAATGAATGACATTTTAAAAGTATGCAACAACATCATTATGCAAATAAAGTCTGAAGCCAACCTCACACGAAGACCCCCCCCCAAATACATTACAATTAAAGACTCTTGTGTCACAGTCACAGCAGCTGTTCAAAACAACTCCCTCCTAAACCCCTGGCCAACAGCTACACCTACACACACCCAGTCTTTTACTTTGTGCGATATTCTAGGTGGATTCTTACCAGCGGGGGGGCTCCGGCTCGTGTTTCAGTGGCCGGATCCTTGAAGCGTGTCTCTATTACCAGATAGAGGCCTTCAGGCACCATAGTGGGAAGATGGAGACTACAAAGAACCCCCCCAGAGGGACCAATGGAGAGATCTCGGCCTCGTTGGTGTATTATGGCGGCGAAGAGGTCCGGTGGGGGTTTAACGTCTAATCTCAATCGCTACAATTTACAAGAAATATCTCTGCCCCTTCCATGTTTACTCGTTTCTTCTTCTCTTTCATTTCATGATGTCGACGCTTTACTGCCATCACGTGGTCAGCAGTGTTATTTGATCGGTCCATGGTTCCTGTGTGGCGCTACAGCGTGATGGAGACGCGGCGGCTGAAAGGGCTGAAGAGGAGGTCGGCCCCGTCAGAGATTCCCATCTGGTTTACCCACAACCCATCTGGTTTACCCACAACCCCCGCGAGTGGAAACCCACCTTCTGATGCATCAAAATTGGAGCGAATCAGAAAATAAGAAACCCATAATTGCATCACATTTTTAAGTAGCGCTGTCAGTTTAGTGCGTTAATTAGATTAATTAATTACACTGCTAATTAACGCGTTATGAAAATTAACGCAATTAATTATGAGTGGCAAAATGCGAGAGCATTTGAGATTTGGCCCATTGAGGGACCCGTAGGCCACTTGGGTAGCTCACTTCCCACCTGCGTTGCTAGTCAAACAAACAAAGCCAGACCTGGACGACTCAGGGGAGCGACTCAGCAAATCTTTGCTAGGGCCTTTGAACGGCAAGTTTATGTATAAAAAGAAAGAAGACGGGACTATCAACAAGAACGCAGTGATTTGTACATTTTGTAAAAAAGAATTTTCCTATCAACGGAGCTGCTCACGCCTGAATTATCATTTAAACGCTAAACATGTCCGGATAAGTTCCACTGTAAACGTTACAGCTACTAATGCTAGCGTGAGCTCACTTCGCCAACCCACGTTTGCAGAATCTGGGAAACGAATGAGCAAAGCCACGACAGAAAAACTGACAAACTCAATCGCAAAGTGGGTTGCTGCTGATTGCAGGCCAATTTCAATCGTGGAAGACGAGAGCGTCAAGGAGGAATGGTGTCATGACCAAACCGTATTAAAACCACTCCCCCAGGCCAACATGCACAGATGCACGACCATCTGAACAGGAAGATTTTTTCTTTTGAATTTCATTTATGAAACACTTCACCATTAAAAATGTGGATTTCAAATCTTCTCTTAGTGTATTCAATTGATTAGTCATGCACTGCAATTTTGTAATGTCCTAGAATTCGAATTCTTTATTTGGGGGCCTTTAGCAGATATGAGATTAAAATGTGATTAATTAATTATAAATCCTGTAATTAATTAGATTATTTTTTTTAATCGCCTGACAGCACTACTTTTAAGTGTCATAAATATCAAAAACAGAAGTAAATGGTCAGATTGCTGTGCAAGTGCAACCCTCCTACATGTCTTTTCCAATGATGCCTACTGTGGTGTAAATTTTACAATCTCTAAAACAATCTGTGATTCAAACGAAAAGAAAAAAAATACAAAAAAAGGGAAGAGAAAAGATGTGACCTGGGTTTCCCAGAAGAATGGAAAAAGACAACAAAAAAACAATTACTTGCATACTTACTTAGTTCTTGAACGCTTAAAGAAAATGCACATTTCTTTAAAAATGGGATGTTATTGTCTTATAAAGTAGGGTAAGCATTTCCTAAACCATTAAGTAAATATCTCCTCACCATCCAGCAGACCATCTCATTAAAAACATAAAAATAAATAATGCTAACAAGCAGAATTGCATGCGTCTTGTATATTTTGAAGAGGGGTCCCGCCCCGCCCTGCCTCTGCCTAGTTCTCCTTAGCACAAGGACACGATGATGTAAAGAAAATCAATAGAAAAATACAGTTGGAACCATCCCACAAATCCATCTAATCGCCCACATTGAACAACAAGGAGTTCATAATTTTACCGGAGGGAATCATGGCCAACCAGAGTCCTGGCAGAAGGCTGCAGTTTGATTTCCCCAATGAGACTTTCAAACCTACCAATATGAATGTTTGTATTATATTTACTGGGCAAAGCAACGCTAACACTTGCTAAAACAGAGGGGAAACATCCTCAACCAAGTTTAAAAGACCCTGGGACTAAGCTCTCTATAGATTCTTAAAGATAACTATACTTATAAAAGTATTAATGTCATTACACTGTTGAATATAGGAAGATGCTGCAGTAAACTGCAAAACACTGAAACCTGAACTCACCCTTGAATGATAAATAAAAGTATTACATATCCCTCCAGAGTAAAAATAATACATATCCTTGCACTTCAGAAGATGTAGGTGTATTAATTTGCTCAGTGTAGGTGTTGCATAATGGACAGAACCCAAATCTCCCATCGACGAGGTTGCAGGTTAGCACTCACGCTAAATGTGGATCCAGTGTTGGCAGCAGCGGCTTCAGAGAGAGGTTGCTGACTGGCCATTAAAATTGGAAAACTGTTGCAGCGTAGGTGGAGATGAGTCTTCTCTCCAATGAAGTGGATTTTTTTCTCCCTTTATCACAAAGCAACAATAGCTATTCAAGCCTTTTCTTGTCTCTGATCTGAAAACACATTCAGTTTATTCAGACTCCTCAATAAGAAACGGCTCAAAAACATTAGACTAATGGACTCTAATGAACAGGGTATGAACTAATATCATTGTTCCAATGTTCAAAGCTGCTGCAAAAGTCTATAAAAAGAAAAGATCATGGATCGCTTGTTCAAGGAGCAATTAGAGCCAACGGTCAGCCCCCATCCACAAGTCATCCTTACTCTCTTCTACCTGCCTCTGATCTAAAAACACAAAGTTCGTCTGGTTCCTTGAGACTTGAATTTTCAGAATATACTGGCTGCCCAATATAAAAGTCTCACACTTTATTTGGTTAGACGCCCTTTAGCTTTGATTGTGAACCACTCTTTCACCGTTTGACCCCAATGGTCATCTTGGAAGAAAACATCGTACCTAGTCATTCAGTCAGGTGACGTCATAACGTTGCTGGACCTGACCAACTGCACCAACCCCAGATCATAACCCCCCCGATCTGCCCGTCACTCTGTAGCTCTGGGTAATCTGGATTTATCAGAATTCCTTCCAGAGTCCGATCTTTATGCTCCCCATCAAAGTGCTTTCCTTAAGGCTACATAGATTTATTTACTTACATTTTCATTTCACCAAACGTTTAACCCTGATAGCAAAACATGAGCGAATCAACGTTGGAATATGGTTATGCAGAAACATCGAATCAATGTTCCATGCATGGGGCGGCAGTAGCTCAGGTGATAGAGCGGCTCGTCCAATGATCGAAAGGTCGGCGGTTCGAATCCCGATCCGTCCCAGTTTGCTGTGGTAGTGTCCTTGGGCAAGGCACCGTACCCACCTTGCCCCGTTTGAATGTGTATGAATGTTGGTGGTGGTTCGAGGGGCCGTTTGGCGCGATATGGCAGCCACGCTTCTGTCAGTCTGCAGGGCAGCTGTGGCTACAAACGTAGCTTACCACCACCGGTGAGAATGTGTATGAATGAATAATGATCTCTGTAAAGTGCTCTGGGTGCCTTGAAAAATCAACCCTTTTGACCATAATTCATAGGGGTGTAACAATATATCGTGCCACGAAATTTCGCGATACAAAAACGTCACAATACGTGTCGTGGATATTGGGTTATTAATATTAATCTATTGTGTTGATAGTAACGCGCATCCGACTGCGACCGCGGACGCGACTGCATCTCGACCCGCGGACCAAAATCTTCCTCCGCTCAGAAGAAACTAGTCCCATTTTGTGGTCCCGTTTTGAGCTCTGAACTTTTACAAATGTAAGGCTGGTGTAGAGTTAAGCCTTACCTTATTAAATTAAACCTTTTTCGGGTCGTGAGTAGGATAAACACGCGGGCAACTTATGCTGAGCTCCAGTATACTTCAATGTCCGCTCAACAGCGTAGGATTTTAGAGCATCAACACAACACCTAGTGCTGTATCACTCCGCCCAATCTAAAACTTATTAACAACTACAGATAAACTGACTAGTGTAATTATAGTCCCTGATTTAAATCAGAATATAAAGAATATATTTATAAAATAATGAACCCTGAATTACCAAAATAAACTTCTTAACAAAAATAAATCTCCTCTTATAAGGTGAGCATGAATCAATCTTTTTTATGATGTAAAAGTGTATGTATTTATTTACTTTTATTTATTTATTTAATTTTAGTTGTTAAATTAGAAAGAAAAAAGTCAAATCATACATGAGAGAAACTATTCAGTTTGTGACAAAATATTTTTACTTGTATGAAACTGAAGATGCATAATGGAAACCTGACATTTACTTTTAGTTCAGTTTGTGGAAAATGGTTGGCCTGGCTTTCTCTTTAAAACTTAAACAGTTATAAAGCATTACAAACTGTAACAATAGGGCAAATGCACAGCATTGTTTTGTATTTTGTGTCTTTCAAATAAAAGACAATTTTTCCAGTCATATGTTCCTCATTCAAGGTTGTTAAAAAAATACTGCTATAATATCGTATCGTATCGTTATCGTGACCTCAATATCGTGTATCGTACCGTATCGTGAGATTAGTGTATCGTTACACCCCTAATAATTCAACATCTTTTGCTATCTGGGAAGTGATTCGATTTTTTTCAGACGATATTTCTTTCTCGAAGACGACGGTTCCCACTATCCTTTCAGTTTCTAATAATACGTTGGATAGTTTTTACCCCAGTTTTAGTAGCTCCAGCCATCTTCTTAGATGTTTTCTTTTGCTTGATACCAATAATTTGACTCTTCTGAAGCTGATTAACATATTTTCCACAGCTACAGGATGTCCTGACATGGTGGTTTAGGAGAAGAGAAACTGCCCACTGGGTCAGTTAGAGGTAAATAACAATCATCTATGCAGTAATTATCCAGTGGGAAGCTCTTACCTATTTGATTCGTTGAACCCGGGTGGTGTGTGTGTGTAGGCAGAGAGACACCCAGACCAGTATCAACAAAAGATGGAGGAACGCCGGGTAAACTGTCGTAAATTCTGGAGCAACACCTTGTTAATCCAAGGCAACATTAGCAACTCTGCTGGTTATTTTAATCTAGGACAGTGCTAAAACAGCGCAAAGGCCGACACCCACCTGTTGTGATTGGTTCTCTACCGGTGGAAATGGCTGTGAACAGGATTTCGGGGCTCATTTCACCAGAGAGAACTGCCATAAAGTGAATGGGTATGGCCTTCTGGGCCTTACATCTCCTACTGCCCAAAGCCTGAAAGGCCCACCGCAGATCTGAGCACGATGATGCAGATGTAGAATATTCTTTTCTGGCATATTTATTGCGTTATTAGGGGGTAGGTGGCTCAGTTGGTAGAGCGTTCGCCCATGAACCTGAAGGTCAGTGGTTCAAACCCTAGTTCCTCCTGTGTCCACCAAAGTGTCCTTGGGCAAGACACTGAATCCCCCAGTTACTCCCGGTTGTCAGGCCAGCGCCGTTGTGTATGGCAGCTCTGCCGACAACCGATGTGTGAATGTGTGCATGTATGGGTGAATGTCTACAGTGTAAAGCGCTTTGGGGCTGTAGGAGTACAGCTGGAAAGAGCTATATAAGTGTAAGCCATTTACCATTTACCATTATGATGAATCATCATTTCGACCATCAACAGATTTTAAGAAAAGTGAGTTGTGTCCTCATGTCTTAATTGATAACAGCTTGTTTTCAACCCCCAAAGATGAGTCACCAACGTTGGACAAGGAGTATAACCTTCTGGTTATAGCTTCAATTAAACATGTCAATGCTTTCCATGTTCTGAGAAATAGAAAAAAAAATCCAGCTCAAAAATGCGCACAAAATCAGAAACATCAAGGCAAACGAACAGCAGCCATGTCGAAGCCGTCAAGGCGGAGGGATTTATGCGTTAACGAAACTGGTTATTAGCATGAATATTCAGAGTACTTTGCGGACCATAAGTGCACCGAGTTATAAGGTGCATGATAAAACATATATAAAGCCAAACAAAACAGTCTGGTAAGTCGAACTTCATTCAACTCGTTCACAATAAGTCCGAATATCGTTCAGTTGCAACTAAAACAGAAAAACACTCTCATATTCAATTCAATCAGTCGTCTTCCACGAATCCACAACTAAAAAGTGGAGGAGGCAAGTGTCGTTCTACGTCCTGTTCTCTGATTGGTTCATCTTTGCCAGCGATAGCAGACACCTGAAGTTAGTGTAAGGTTGGAACAACGTTGTATTCAAACATTTGATTATGATACAGATTTGAAAATTGTATTTACACTAAAAACATAACGATGACGTCTAATTACAGTAAGGTAACTTTGACTAGATATTACATGATGGTTGCTTGCAGCGCTACATAATTAGTTATCTAACGTTTTCTGACTTTGCAACCCGTATCCAACCGAGCACCAACTTTAATGTGTCTGAACGGCCCGACCATAAAGTCCAAACGTTTTGACAGATTTTTTTAACAACATAAAATTGGTTCGAGGTCAGTAAACTCAACAAAATTCATACATAAGGCTCCCCGGATTATAGGCGCAATGCTGTTTTTTGAGAAAATTTAAGGATTATAAATGCGCATTATAGTGCGGAAAATAAGCTAGTTAAACGATAAGAGATGATCCAATTTGAGAAAATTGAGCTTTCTAGGAGACAGAAACACAAGGAAGAGCTTGTTCAGGCTCAGCAGAGCTCTCGTCAGCAGCTACAACAGGTTTGTGAGCTGAGACCAGATCAACAACAGGACATCCACTTAACAAGGCCGTCAGAAACAAACAGGCATCCGTGGCCGTAACACACGTGAGCAGGAAGCCATTAACATGGCATCACCACGGCAACATGCAGGAAATTCAATTGCGCTGCCTCTGGAAGGGGATGGTCCAGGCTTCCTTCATGGCAGGTAATCCATCATTATCGTCTTCCACAGCTCCCGTCATCCTTCACAATGTTCAGGCAACCATTTCAGATTTTTTAATATATTTAAAAACAAAGCCTCCTGATCCGTGACTTTAGCGTATAAACCAGAGTTGGAGCTTTTCATCTCCAGAATGCTGCCAGAGTGTGGTTTATTGGTGAGGACGAACACTCGGCGGAGAG
Source organism: Cololabis saira (assembly GCF_033807715.1). NCBI lineage: Eukaryota > Metazoa > Chordata > Actinopteri > Beloniformes > Belonidae > Cololabis > Cololabis saira. Next base: position 11,398,219 of record NC_084591.1, read on the forward strand.
ATAATACATTAAGCATTCACTATAACAGAGGGGAATGGTGTGGGGTCTGCCTGCCCCCTAGGTCCTGAGGCTTCCTCCAGAAGTCCAAAAACATTCGTTTAAGGTTCATGTGTGATTCTAAATTGCCCATAGCAGTAAGTTTGTGTGATTGGTGTCTATATTTGTGGCCCTGCGGTGGACTGGCGACCTGTCCGGGGTGCAGCCCAGCCTTTCTCACGAAGAGAGCTAGGATAGGCTCCAGCAGATCCCCGCAACTCAAACTAGGAATAAGCTGGAATAGGTGATGGATGGATGGAAAACCCTTGACTGGGAACCACGAGTGTCCCATTTCAACATTCCAGCCTCAAGAATGAAGAATACGTCCGCTTTGATGAAAAGCGCGTTCACACCGAAGGGGATTTCCAGGAAAACATAAAAAAAGTGTTATGTGTGTTATCTGTGCTGCAGTCCTCGAGTACCAACTGCTCTGCACACCTGACTCAAATGAACAGATCACCTCTTTCACTGGGATTTCAGTTCTGGCAGTAACCCCTTCACCTGAGGCAGGTGTGTTTAAAAAAAATTAAAAAATCATCATCACTTCATAATGAGAGGATGGATGGATGGATGGATGGATGGATGGAGTGTACAAAGCAAACAGGAGGCCACTAACAACAAAAGGAGGTGCTAAATCCCCCGAAACACACAAAAGTTTGGTTTTAAATATAATTATAATACATTAATGGCCCAGCACATTCAGTTTCTGCTCTGATCCTCTGTGGAGCAAACACGCCTCGCCTCTGGTGGCTGTAATTCAGTAGCCGCCCACGCAGCGGTGAACAGATGCACCGGAGACCCGGCGCATCCTGTCGTTTGCACCTGGACAACAGAGTACACACTCAAACACCATCACGCCGGTGCAAATACGCCCACGCCGCTCCAGTCAGGATACCTGGCAGTCGTGCTTCGCACGAGGTCTGGACCTGTTGCATAATGGCTAACTTAAACAAGGATTATTGGTCTGCACACCACCCCTCCCCTGTAGGACAATAACCGCTTATGTGATTGGGAGGAAGTGTCGGAGAGTTAGGATTTGAGATGAACCTAAATGGACAATATGTTGGGCCTCCCATGATGCACTTGGCTCCTTCTTTACTCGTTGCTCTTTATTCTTCTTGTACGTTCATGTTATTATCATTGCAACCTATCATTGCATCCTCTCTTGTGTCTCATTGACAGGTGTCCCTGAGCTCATTACTCTGTCTTCGTTGGTCTTTCTTGAACCCTACACATTCGAGGCAGATGATCCCAACACCCCCCTTGTCACCTGATGCTTGCTCGGGGGGGAGGATTGCATTTGGGAAAATGGTGCATTTGGAGGAAGTTTGTGGTGAAATGGAAATACACGAATGGAGTCAATCGAAGTGAATGCGCTCCTTCTTATTCAGCTTGGTGTTTGTCAGGCTTAAGCTTGTGTTTGGCCAGAGGGGACCCGTCCTGAACAGAAGAATGGAAGTACTGTTGACGGGAAAACAGGAAGTATGTCAAATCTTTAACATACCTCTCCAGTCAATAATCAACCAAACATCCACAAATAACGTAAAAAACAAGGAACTCTGGTCCTGCATCCCATTCAACATCCATCAATGCACAGGTGATTGTGGAGGTCGCTGCGACCTTCAGTCCGTTTAAAAGTGCGAGCCGAGGTAACGGTCATCAGAGACGCGGTAAAAACATTCCTGCCTTGCCTTCAAGATCACATCTGCAAGGTGTTAATGAACACATAACACGGCTCTTCAAGGTCACTCGTTAGTGGGTACATTCAATCAACGCTTCGTGCGTCAGGAATGAAAGCGTGACTCTCTTCTTTATCACCAAGTCCTGAGCTAAAAAAGCTTCAGAGATCAAAGCAGGAGACGACAGCGTGACCGGAGATATATTTAACAAAACTAGATGAAAACCAAACATGTAAGTCGCTGAACTAACTCTCAGTTCCTCTCTGTCATTAAGTCCCAGTCAGCTAACCTGCTTCCTGTCGTTTCCCTGCCAACCCCTTTCCCTCCATCTCTTCTCGTACACTTCCTCTGTCCACCTCCACTTCTTCTACATCAGTGTCTCCCAACCTGGGGTCCGGGCCCCCCCTGGGGGGGCGCCAGAGATCTCTGGGGGGGGCGCGAAACTTTGTCTGCTTTGAAATTATGCAGTTGTAAAAATTATATTTGCGAATGAGTCATTCATAAGACATTGTTAGGAATAATTTATGAATGTCTTGAATATTTTTTGTGTTTTTTATACACTGGTGACAAACACAGGAAATTATTTCATTCCTTATTATTATATCATTACTCAACATTTAATCTACTCTGACAGGTTGTTAAAGGAAAAATGTTAAAAATGTTGGTCTCATATTAAAAGAGACATTTTTCAGAAATATTTTGATTTCCTTTTATGTCCTTTTGTCCCTATTTTATACATTGGTGACATTGGAGAAAAACAAAGTCATATGTATACAGAGTAAACAAAAGAGAAATGTATCAAAAAAACATAATTAATGTTAATTTTTTTCAATTAGAGACTATTTTGGTGCTAGTACGTACGGGTCGGGGGGCCCGGCTGGTCTTAGACACAAGTAGGGGGGGCTCCAAGGAAAAAAGGTTGGGAACCACTGTTCTACACTACGTGTCAAATCAAAGTGGTTGTTTTTCTTCTTCTATCCGACTCCCCAACTCTTTGGGTAAACCCTCACAACTACCAGTTTCATTTCACCAAAATTATTTTGAAAGTCTTTAATCTTTAAGCCTGCTATGACTCACTAAAACGCCATGAAAGTGTCTTGGCGGCATAAGATCGCTTCTCGTTGCTTTGGTGTGGTGTTAGGGAAGCGCGATAATGCTTCATAAACACCACTAACCTCAGGTTATCCTCATGAACAACAGTTTTGATGACTCGTACCGCTGTCAGAGCTCTGCCTTGACATACAGTTTTTATCAGCTACGTATAATCTCCCACCTAAAATCGTTTTTAACCTATAATGACTTGGGAAAACTAATCCATGCAGTTCTTGACCTCTTCGAGTCTTTATTAACAAGCCTGCAATTTATCCTTTGTCAGCCTTTGATTGGTTCCTAACTGACCAATCAGAAAAATCATTCTCCGTTGCTGCATCTGGGTCAAAATATCCGGTTTATCCGGTTGGACAAAACAGCCGTCTCTCTCGGTCACATCGATGGAAAACAGAGCCGCCTGGGAGATTTGCGAGGCCCTGTGCGAAATGGCTGGGGGGGCCCTGGTGCATGAGCGGCGCGCGCGAAATTTTGGGGTTTTTCGGGTCGGATCGGGTGTCTATATGCGCAATTTTAACTCTCCAATTAGCAAAATACTGGATACCTTCCCCTGCCTCATCGTCATCTGGGCTTGCCTCGACGCGGGGCCCCACGGCTGCTTGAGACCCGGGCGGATCGGTGATTTTTGTAACAAATGTATCAAACGAGCCTTTCAGAGAGGCATTAAACTCTTCCATTTTCTTTAGTTGTTCCAGCTCCACCCGTCTGGATCAGAGCAGCTTGTGTCTACGCTTGGTCTGACGCAGTTGTATTGAACAACAGACACGCACATCATTGCACATATATTTATTGATATGCACAGACTAGTACACATTTAGGTCTGTAATGGAACGTGACTGTTGATATTTATAAGGGAAAAACGAAAAAATTTGAAAAAAAAAAAAAAAAAAAAAAAAAAAACGGCCCATAGCGCGAGGCCCCGTGCGGTCGCACGGTTCGCACACCCCTTGCGGCGGCCCTGATGGAAAAAGCGTAGTTTATACTTTATTTTGTATCAAAATTTAAATCACTGGATTCTTTTTTTAAACTTTGTATCAGTTAAAAGAAACACTTGTAGTATAGTGAGGTTGCAGCGTATTCTTTACCCCCAAACTGGTGGTCCGTACTGCCAAAACAAAGTCGGCTCGGCAGCAGGCTACAACCCATAGCTAAAACCGCGAAAGCATTTATTTATTTATCTTAAAATGGTTAAGCGGTGTGCTCAGGGTACTTGTACAAGTGACTGTGTAGAAACTGAAAGGTGATAGGTCCTTTGCTGTGGACCCAGTTACCCTCAGACATTCGATGTGCCCCCCCCCCCAACCCCACTATCTCCACCTTTAAGTCTAGATTAAAAAGTCACCTATATTCACTCGCTTTCTCGGTTCCCTAATCCTGTCATTTCTTGCATCAGTGTTTTAAGGTCAAATTTGTGATTTATTTCTTGTCACTGGATGTTCTTTCCTTCTTTTTTTTATTATTATTATCAAGTACAGCCCTTTGGTCAGCAATATCACTGTTTTAAATGTGCTTTAAAGACATTTTACCTACTTACTTACTACACCTGAGGTTTGACAGAAGTATTCTCTCAAGCCTCGAATCAACCGATGCTCCTCGCCAGAGCGTCTTCATACAAATTTTCGCCCGGGAGGAAATGCGACCTTCACCGGGACGTTCTGAGACTCGTCTCCACGCCGGAGCGTTTTCTTTCCCACCAACTTCTCAAGTGGAGCCAAATCCTTCGCAGCGTGGAAGTGAAAGAGCGTCATTGTGGCTTTCCGTGGGATTAGCCCAAATTAAAGCCCCTTACAGAGATTTACCCACATTATTCACATTTTAAGGGACATTCTCACCCACACAAGCACATGCGAAGGGCGAAAATTAAAACTCCACAGCAAATAAGAAGGAGGCAGGAAGCTTAAACCAAGGGAGGAGGCTTCAAGCCTGGCTGGCCTCACTCACATCTAAGTATTGTGTACATATAATAAGATTACTGATATTGTTGAAATAGGGAAAAGAAAGATTTGTACCAATGAGCATGAATGAATATTAGATTATAGACACACATATATATTTCTCTGGGTGTGTAAGCAGGTCATCACCACCCAGTAAACGTACATCGCTCCCAGAGGATATGAATAACATAAAAATTCATAGATATTGTTTATTTAAAAACATTAGAAATATTATTTCGAGTTAAGAATAAAAGCTTTCCTACTTGTATTCAACATTTCTTTAGATTAAAAGAAACTAATTATAATTTAAGAAGGCTATGGGTCTTTGAAACATGTTGAAACACGAGGACTAATGTTAAATACAGATGTGTTTCATTTTTGGGAGTCAAATTATGGAACGGACTTTGTGGTGAACTGAAATTATTGAGTTTAAAAAAAATATTGAAAGACAAAATAATTAAAGGATTACAAAGCAAAATGATGTGAATATAATTTAATTACGCAAAGCGATTTAGAGTACATTTTTTTTTCTTTTGCATTACTGATAACCTGGGTTATCTTTTGGAAGGTACAGCAGAGGCAAAAATAAGCTTTGGCTTCAGCCTACTCCTTTTTCGGTTACACAGAGTTTGTGTGTTATTGTTTATTTTGTGAAACTGATTAGTTTTGTCAGTTACATGCACACAAGTTAAGTTGCACATAATATAATGTAACTGAAATAAACTATCCATTCATCATCATCATCAACAATCTGAGAAGACGTATGACTGCTTGGAGGGGTTGCCGTGACAACAAGTCTTTTATCTAAAAAGAAAACGGCAACAAGGATCGGGTTTATGAACTTTATGCAACGGATGGCCCCAATGTTGAAATGTTTGACCATGATGCACGGCGCCAAATGAATCATTTATTTTGATGCAAACTGTTAGGCAGACTGGTGGAGGGGTGATGCTTTGGGCTCGTTGTGAAAAAGACGCTACAGAGCGTAGCTCCTATTAATCGGATCGCGGTGGGGCGGGGCTGATCTCCGCAATTCAAAGCCTTGTATAATAATTGTAAAAAAAAAAAAAAAAAGTTGCTACTTCGCAGATTTCCCCTATCACGCGTTCTTTTTGGAGCGTAACCCTCGCGAAAAACGACGGATCACTGTATACCCAGACCATCTGTCGGATGGCTAAAGTTTGGTCTAACATCAGAAACTTCTCCATAGAACGACTTAAAAAAGAGAAGAAAGTTTCGACCTCGGTCTGACTGAAAATCTGTTTTGGGATCTTGAGAGCTTGTTATATTTTATATATCATGTTTTATATTTGAAAATAATGTAACTACCTCAAGCTCTCTTCAAAACTCCAACAGTCACTGATCCGGACAAGACGTCTGCCAAAAGTACTGTAGTGCACAGGAAAAACGCAGCCCATAACCAGCACTGGGTGTTTAAAGGTGGCAAAACACTTGGCAGTGTCACTGGGCTTTAGAGTAATTAAGATAAATTAGGTGCTTTTGCCAACACGGGGAAGGTAAGGGAAGTGTATTACTTCCACATCGCGGTCTGGAACGCTCCACTAACGGTACTTTAGATGAGTAGGAGTTGGTGTGACGCACAGATCTTGCAGGCTGACATGTTTTCAGACTCGGCGACAGTCCCACGTCTGTCAAACTCACAGACGGTTAGATCCTCAACGACTTATTGGGTTCAGAGGAGCATCAGAGAGATGTTGCTGAGAGGAGTGAGGGGTTGGGGAGATGTGGCTGCTTGACTGGGGGGGGGGGGGGGGGGGGGCAGACTGTGTCATTGCCCTTCACTCCACAGAGGTGCTGGCATTAGGAACAGATTTTTATATAAAATATATATTAAAATTATTATGTTATATTAGGACATTATTATATTATTATATGCTATCATAGTATTACATATATTTATATTATATCGTGCTATATTAAATCACTCTATATGATAATTATTTATTTGTTTATTTATTTATTTTCAAATTAATATTCTTAATGTATTTATGTACTTTCATTATATTATTTACACACACACCCACACACCGAAGCTGCTGTAACGTATTTGATTGTGTATCTAAACGAAGAAGACAACAACACTAAAGATGTAGAACCTGGAGGAGATGATAGATGTGCTGCTGGATCTGTGACTTGTGTTCCATATCAAGTTAAAAAATTAGAGTGAGAGAAGCTTCCATTGGCAACGCTTTTTTTTTGTTTGTTTGTCTCGGCGCTGCTGAAAACTCTGTTGGGAGCCGTGAGCAGCTATGAAGTGACAGAGCCCCTGGTAGATCTGGTCGGTCCTTATCGCCCGTCTAGATCCTTTTTTAATTCTCTCCTCAGCCACCAGGTTTATGAACATCTGCACCTCAGAGTTGGATCTAGGGGTGGGCGATATGACCTAAAATTAATATCACGGTATTTTTCATCTTTTGAACGGTGACGGTATAATATCACGGTATTTTTTGGTACGTTTTGGGAGGAGTAGCCTGTCCTGTCCCTTTATGTGAATAAGGTTAATATTTTTTATAATATAATAAGTAAATGGTAGTATCCTTATCAAAAAGAGACATGGGAGAGTATTATGCATTCTCAACATATTTATTTGGCAAAAAACCTAAAGATCTTTTATCTATATATATATATATATTATATTATATTTATTTTTATTATATTATATTTTAAATATTTTGTAAACCTGTCTTAAAATCTAATACTGGACCTCGGTTGGGCTGGTTGGACAGAGGGTGGTGGAAAATTTCCCTTAATTTTAAATCCAAAACTTGACAGGTTTATGCCATGAGTATTCATATAATCCCTTGTTTTTCGAGAGGGCTACGTTCCAAAAAGAACCCGTGATAAGTGATATTCACATAGTAGCAACCCTTTTTTCTTTAATAATTATTATACAAAGCTTCAAATTGCGGAGATCAGCACGGCCTCGCTTGTATTTCCCTGCTCTTCTGATTCCGCTGCATCCCGACTCGCGCTGTAGCGTGTTTTTCTTCTAAAGCCCGCGGTACAGGTGTGTTTTTTCGAGAGAAGAACATGGTTATGGGTATTTTTTTGTCACTCTTTTTTTCTTCTGGGCAAAAAGATTCTTTTAAACCGACATTCATTAATGTTTTCTCCATCTTGAAGTCGGTGATTCGTATTCCGGCAGGTTGAAACAGCGCTCTGCGCTCCGCTGCCATCAAAGACCCGCCCAGCTCCACTTCTGATTGGCTAGTGTTAGTTTGGTTGAGCCAGAGCTGGTTTCCTCTCATTCCATTGGTAGACGAACTCGGTTGACTCAACCTTTTTTTTCTCTCAAACCTTTTTTTTTTTTTTTTTAAAGCACTCAAACTCGCACGCCGAGAAAAAAAACTCCGTACGCCGGAGATCCGGCACGGTGCCGGAATACTTTAAGCCCTGTCATTTCTTACTACTCTTGTCGTAAGGTGTAGCAGCATAAACGATGCCTGCAGTGAAAGCTGTGTAGTCTTCAACGTTACTGATCCCGCTGGGTTACTGATCCCGCTGGGTCCGCTGCTCCGCTGCGGAGCAGCGGTCCCAGCGGGACCAGCTGCTGGTCCCACTTGCGCTCGTTTTGGCCCGGGTTGCCTCTTCATATTCACGGGCGTGCCTGTTTTTTAAGTGATGAAACAGGTTGCTTGTGTTTCCACCTCTTGCTGTCACAACACGGCAGCAAACCTTGCATATCACCGACGTTTTTAATGCCTTATTTAGGCTTATTATTTTATAATTGATTTATTACGGTATTGACGGTATTGCAAAATCCATGTCGTGGCGCAGTGCCACACCGGTGATGACTATGACACCGGTGTACCGCCCACCCCTAGTTGGATCACCAAACAGACTTTTGTGCTGCCATTGCTGGTGGAATAAAATGAACAAGAATCCGCCGTCAGAGTTGCTCTTTCGCTGATGTCACATCCTGACTCAGACGTCTGACTCCAACCCCCCGACCAATCGGTGGCCTGGAGTGTGATGACATCACAGCCCGACTCAGCCGCTTAGAACCTCGGCAGAGTAGTTACAGAAAAGTATCTACTCGGCACGTTAGACCCCTAGTGGAAAAGCATAAAACTGAGGCGAGGCGAGTCAGGCTGAGTAGGTACTAGTGGAAAAGCGCCATAATTACATCATTAAAGAGGTGCCAGTAGGCAGAGGAAAACCGATCCAGTTATCTGTAATTATGGTTGTACGTTGTATAACCGTAAGACCTTGGTTCCTTTTCACCGCCTTCAAATGATCACGTGGTGTGACCAACGTTGTCATCGTCATCTCAGCCTCCCGGCGCCGACCCGGCTGGCTCAGTCCCATCAAGTGAAGGTAAAGCCCTCCCACACGAGTGCAGCAGGTTCTCCGGTACCAAGAGAAGGACGACGAAGCTGGGTCTTAAAAGACAGACACCAGAATGTCCTTCCCTTCCCGTCGGTGGAACCTCATTGGTTTAGTAGTTTATAGTTTCTCATCCTCTGCATTTTAATACATTTTGGAACAGCTACCGGCTACTACAGGATGATGTTACTGAACCCTTTGCTGTGTACAAGACACTGACATGTACATTTAATATAATAATGTGTGAAAAGAAACAGCCTGGGCTTAAAATGCCTGTTTAAAAGGCCGTAGAAACAGCTTTTCTAACCCTTTCAACATGATCATTGGCCCCAGAAGCTCCAAATCGAGCCATTTGTGACTCTCTAGCCAGAAGTACACCTAAAAACATCACCGTACAGCTACAGCTGATGGAAAAACGCTGCAGCTCCTCCTCCTCCTCCTCAGTTCATCTGGGGCCATAACTTTTCTCAGAGACAAGTACAAAGATACAAAACAAACAACAAAAAAACTAGTTACCATCTGCTAACAACGTCCTGGAATGCCTTTTGGTCGCCTAGCAACCGGCGGCCTACGGATGCAAGTTGCAACAGCAAACCCTTCCCACTCGTGCTGCATCCTCACCCTCAGCAGAGAGAGAGAGATACATGCTGCATCTTCATCCTCAGCAACAAGAGCAACACATGCTGCATCCTCATCCTCAGCAACACATGCTGCATCCTCATCCTCAGCAACACATGCTGCATCCTCATCCTCAGCAACACATGCTGCATCTTCATCCTCATCCTCAGCAACACATGCTGCATCTTCATCCTCATCCTCAGCAACACATGCTGCATCCTCATCCTGAGCAGAGAAAGACACATGCTGCATCTGCATCCTCAGCAGCAACACATGCTGCATCCTCTATGAAAGGCTTCTTGGTTACTAATGACAGAATATATAATAAAGAAGATTATTATCCGAAACAAAATCTTTATTCTGATTCCAGTTAAACATAAATGCACTAAACGATTATTTCAGACCGGTGTTTTTTTGTTGGTAACATATCTGGAAAACTGATACAAAGCCGCGCCCAAGTAGGGAAGGTGAGGAATTAACTAAAAGATGAGAGTTGAACACACCTGCCAACGGAGTTTCAAACAGCCTCCGCTGATGCAGACGATGGTGCGTTTGTGTCTCATATGTACATCGCTCACCTTTAATATTTCAGCTAACAGATAGCATCTATATCTACGCGTCAGGGTCCCGATTGCTTCGTAAAAAGGTTCAGGTGCATGGAAGACAGAGCGAATATAATTTAGACAAATCACCTAAAATCTGCGTCTGTAAAGCTGAAGATATCATTTCAAAACAAGCTCCGCCTCAAAGATGTCTAACAAAGTTAAAGGGTCTTTTTTTCCCAGATTAAAGCGTCTGTAGTTTTAAGTAAAGCCCTGTCTGAAAACCTGTAAACCTGCACGCTGTGTTGCACGGAGCTGCCAGAAATAAAGATTAGTGATTAAGCTGCCTGGTCCGAGCAGCAGAGGTCATGTCCGGCCAGTTTCTCTCAGCGGAACGCGTCCTTTCTTAGTGTCGGGGTACGTGAACGTACAGCAGACTGATGGTGGGAGGATGTTGGTGCTTCTGAGGAAGACAAACCTACTTATCGGATTTCTGGAGATGTGACAGGACTCGCTAGAAGAGGAGGCTCTTATGTGATAACCTCGGTGACATTCACCCACCTCCCCTCGCAGCACAGTCAGGGTTTCTCTCTGTTGTTGTTGTTTTTTATTCAACGTAGGCGCGAGTCTAAATAGCGCAGGGGTCGGTTACATCAGACTCTACGCACCATGAAAACCTCTCATCCACTTCTGTCTTCAAGGCTCAATGCGAGGTTTCGAGGGCGGGCTAAGCTCTGCACATTTTAGCCTTATTACTTTAAAACTGCCATTATTTCTAAATCTACATCGTCCTTTTAAACCTTTGGCTTCTGAAATCAAGTAATTTTATCAATGGTGTCAAAACATTTGCAATAAAACTGACAATACATGAATATACTGGTCATCTCCCATCTGTTCAACCCCTACTGTTTTCCACAGAACAGTCTACCATGGCTCATAATAACTTTTTGTCTTTTATTCTGCTTATATCACCTTATTAACCAATTCCTGACTAGGTTGTTAGCCTACATAGTTGATGAAACTTTGGCCTCGTCAGACGTGGAAGGAGTAAGCCCGGAGCTGTAACGTTACAATCTCCAGTTTTAGGCTTCGATATTGTCACAAATTTATCCATCAGGTCTAACTAGCGTTAAATATGAAAAGTCAATTTCACAACGAATTTTCTTTTCTTAAACAGCTAGCTAGCATTAAGTTGACATTAATCACATGACTCACGTCATGGGAATCATTTATGTAGAGTTGTAGACTAAATAGTTATTGTCAAAAAAGGAATTATTATTGCCTGCTAATGGAGTTTTCTCAATCATATATATAGCCTATATATATATATTTTTTTTTAAACTTTTTTTTAATGTTGGCATGCAAAGTCATGGTTCTACTGAAGAAGGTCCCCTAGTTGGGAGCTCGCGTTCTTAAAGGTATATTCCTTGATGTTGAAGAGCTAGCAAGATTTGAAAGTGGCACCTCCTCTAAGCCCCGCCCCCTCCTCCCCCTCCCGTCAGTGCTCCGTCCAAAGCCACGCCCCCACAAACTGGGGAACGCGCATTTGCTGGAGTCGAGTTTTCCAGGACATTTTGGACAGCACATTTTCAACAAAACTACCCCATGTCTCATTCACCTGTAAGCAAGGCCGGTTTTAGGGGGGGGGCAGGGGTGGGCTGTGCCCACCCAAACGTGCATCCTGCCCACCCAATCAAAGTTATGGGGATCCTTTATTTTTTTATAATTGAATTTTTTTTATAAATCTAAAAAAAATATAACAGAATATCTGTACCGTTTCTGATTGGGTCGGCACTGCGCATCATTTTTAGACACAACAATGAACGCATACCGCAAAAGTTGTGTCTCGGCGGAGAGACCCGACGTCCCAGCAAAATGAGCACAACAGAGAAGAGTTCAGAACAGCAGACAGAGCACACACTGAAAGCTGATTTATGGTTCCGCGTTACACCAACGCAGAGCCTACGGCATAGGGTTCGCCGTAAGGCTGATTTATGGTTCCACGTTACACCAACGCAGAATGGTGCGGGTCGCCGCGTACCCTACGGCGTAGGCTACGCGGTACCCTACGGCGTAGACGTGGCAACAGAGCCTGCACGACACCGCAGCACACCGCCACCCGCACCGGCGCTCTCTGCCCTCGCCGGGATGGAGACGCCTCCATCCCGACGGACCCCCATACTGGGTCTGTGACAGACCCCCAGTAGCGGACAACCTGCGCCGCAGAATCGCACTTTGGCTTTCTTTTTTTAGCCTTTTTAGCAGGGCGAGCCGTTACATTTGACGTGACGAGTGCGCGCATGGGACAGAGGGGGGCGTGGGTGGGACTTAAAATGAAGGCATCTGATTCTTTCCCCCCTGCCAATCCTCTGGTCCTCTGACCAATCTGTGCTACTCGGTACGCAAAAAGCAGATTGGTCAGAGTTTTTACAGGATTAAAGCTGTCTGAGAGGTCAGATTTTTTTCTTTCCTTTTTCTGAACACATTATTCACTGGCTACTCTCAGGATGGAAGGACCATTTCACCCAGTATAACAATAAATGTTTTTGAATACGATTACAGACTATACCTTTAAGACCTGCAGCCAGGTTTCTGTCTGAAGGATTAAACTAGTCAAATCCAAGGATAACATGAAATGCTACAAAGGGAAAGTGCTAAATTGACACAGGTCAATTAAGCCTTGAAAGATGATGCTAATATTTCGTACAGGCGTCTCCGTATCAGAGTATCAGTGCTACTAAACCCTCGTAAACATTGCTTGGACAGTACTGCAGTGCAGGAAGCCGTGCATAGCCATCATAGAGGTGAGAAAAAGGCAATTAGCAGCAGTGGGAGACGGGTGGGACACCACGACGAAGAGTGGCGGGATCCCGCAGGGCGCAGAGGTGTCGTGAAACGCAGGTACCACACCGGCTGCAGTGAATCGCTGCCGTTTCCGCTAGCCAGGGTGACCTCACCGGAGAACCGCGGAGCAGTTTGGAGGCGTCCCAGGAGAAATGCTCTGATCAGCTAGTCTATTCTGGTGCGGGGTGGTGCTGAAAGCGGAGTCGGTTCGCACGTCCAACTGGCCAGAACTCAGACATAGGAATGTCATCTTGTCAACATGCGGAGGCTGGGAGTAAATAATTCATAGAGTCTCCAGTAGAGTTGCTTCGTCAATGAAAATTATGACTAAATATCGTCGTCAACGAAATTTTATCACCTGAGGAAAACGAGACGAGACGCAATGAAAATGCTGGTCATGTGACGATAACGATAATTAAATATATAATGCAATATCGTAGACGAATAAAAACGAGACTAAAATGTAGATTACAAAATAAAAACTCTGCTAAAATGTGTCTTAATTTTCGTTGATCAAAACGAGACGAAATGTTCTGACAAAGATCCTTAATGTCCATGTTTTCACTAGTTTCCTCTGGTTTAGTTCTGCTGGGTGACGTCACGTCTTCCATCCCAGTCGCGGCCCGCGGGGAATCAGATCCAGAAGATGCAGCTGCAGAGTTAGAGGCTGATGCCGTTAACGCAGAGCTCTAGGTTCACGTCCATTAAAAACAAAGTTACATAGAGAAACGCGGGGATCTGCTCTGGGGATGGAGAAGAAGAAGAAGAACCATCTTTGGATACACTTTCCTACATAGACGTGGAAAAGAAAACCCAATGTGTCGTTGAAAAAGATAGGGAGAAATGCGGAAAAATAAATATGTTGTAAACTCAAATTAGAGTCTTCTGTATCTGGAATGGATGTATTCTTGAGTCTATAAGTCTATAATTGAGTCTAAAAGATAACAATAATATAATAATAACTGCAGAAAAGACCATAAATAGCAAGATAAACGTCTTCAAATCAACAAGCAATCGTCACGTGATCCTGGAAAACCCTCAGGTATAGTCGAAATCTCACAAATCCAGCTAAACAGTTATAAATACACGACCCGGCTTCAACTGTGAAGAGAAGACTTCAGGCTGCAGGCTTGGAAAAAGACAAAAAAAGATGGTTCCTCAGGGTGTGACATCGCCTGTCAAACACGGAGGAGGAAGCGTGATGATCTTTGGGCTTACTGGATCGTGAAAGTTAGAGCTGGTTATGAAAGTTACTTATGAAACTTTATAAATCATACTAGTCTATAACACAGATGGAGATTTCAGCTGAAATTGTGAATATTGTTGTAAAAATGAGCCCAGTGTGACTGGTTTAACACTGACCAAACCATCGTATCCATCTCCAACTGAAGCTAAATATCTCTCCAGTTTCATCCCATCTCCATCCTCTTCCATACAACAACATATTTTTATTGAATGTATATTATTGCCTCTTTTAAAGCTAGTAACAAAACAGAAACTGACCATTGCCGTTTCTCTATGCATGTGTGTTTCATGTGATCCACTCCATACATCATGTAACTGTGCCTTTTCAGTGTAACTAAGTATCCCGTATCATAGCAACCTGTGTGACTTTTGAATATTGTATATAATCAAAAGAGCTGGGAACAATTTTCCAGGAAATATTTTATTTCCAATGTAGAAAAAAAGTGAAAAAGCAAATAGTCAATTTTAATAAACAAAACAAATCCATGATTCTTTCGATTGTTCATTCATTCATCGAGACATCAACCTCCACATATTTACAGATCTACTTGTGATCAGTTGTTTCATATGAAGAGCTAAAGTTAAAGTTCCCAAGAAGCATTTGTAAAAATAGCTTCTTTTTTTTGTGAACAGGCCTAAATCAGAAATCGCACGTGTCGCACTCCAGGGCATCGGAAAAAAGGGCATCCTGGGAGAGCGCAGGGTGCGTTTCCGCCTCGCTGCACTTCTGCAGCTTAGCAGATATCCACATCACCTTGTAGGATCAGGCTGCATATTTACGCTGCAAAAAGCCAAACTTAAGTAAAGCTTCTTTTAAATTTAAACTCAACATAGTGAAGTGGATTATACAAACAATACAACACTTACAACACAAGTCACTGCCTCAAAACACTAAATCTTCAGCAGATGCCGGCTGCTTCCAAGGAAGAAGAAAAGCGGAGAGAACATAACGAAGGACAGCAGATGAATTCAAGGAAAAGTTACAGTAATTTGATTTCATGTGATCCGGGCTAAATTTGGATTGCACTTGTTGACCAGACTTCTTGCCAAGTGGCCTCACATGAGCCCCTCCAAACATAGCCCCCGTTGTGTGTCACAAGATCGCAGTTTCTTGACAAGGACCACGGATGTCAGTTCAGACCGAAGCCCTTTGAAGTGGTGCGACGGATTCATCGGAGCAGCAGCGCCGGTTTCTAAGAATAACCTACTGTGGGGAGAGAAATAAATGGGTGACTTCCTCTCATTAGGCTCACTTAAATGTTCAAATATAGTCGGTCACGAGGGAATTTACTACACCAAACGTGTCGTGTGGGCATGCTCATGCAGACAACTGTCATCAGCGCGAGTAGTCGGATGAGGCTGAAGATGTTTAAATCACAAAATAATCTTTATTTCTGTGGAATGAAATGCTTGATATTCAGGGGTGCAAAATATTTGGACCAATTGGATTAAATGTAAATATTAACAGTATTTGCCTATAGTCTAGAGTCCCTGGACAAGGCCAGATTCTGGGTTCTTTGCCAGACCGTCACTGCAGGAACCTTGAACGGGGCTGACCGTGTCCTCGTCCCTTCAGCCGGCATCTCTACGTAACGCCGTAACGGCACACAGAAACCATTGACTGAACAAATAACACAGCCGATCATGAGGTGGAGGAGGAGGTTCCTGTTGGCCAACCTGAATATGTCTCTAGTGCCTGTAGGAACCTTTACCCCCTGGAAAGGTTCCATTACCCCCTGTAAAAGTTTCCGTAACTCCTTGTAAAGTTTCCGTTACTCCCTGTAAGACCGGAGATATACTTGCAGTTCAGTGTATGCGTACGCATCATGGCCGCCACGCGTATCCTACGTTCATTTGACACGTTGACGTGCACGTTCTCAAAAAGTCACTGAGATTGCACCCAAAGCCATTTTATTATCTCCTACATCATCCAATGTTGTCATGTTAACTTGTTTGTTGTTCTAATCTGCTACTACCGCTGCTACTACTAAATATTTAATCACTTTTCCAACTGTTGCTCTGCTTACTGCCCCCTATCGGTGACCGCCAGTACGAAGCGCTCTCCTCGCGTACTATGCGAGCGATGTTGCGGTTTGTGGTGCACGCGAACGGACACGAACGGACGCGAACACAAGCACCAACAGCAAGTATATCTTTTCAAAGTTTATTTAGACGGGACAATGCATATTAATGTACTGTTAATTAAGCAGTGTAAATACACCGGGTTTAGCAGAAATGCTAGTTTCCACCCGCAGTCCCCACAAACAACCAGACACACTCACACTCACGGGCAATTCAGAATCACCAATTAACCTAGCATGCATGTTTTTGGACTGTGGGAGGAAACCGGAGTAACCCACACAAGCACGGGGGAGAACATGCAAACTCCACACAGAAAGGTCCTGCTGGGCTTGGGAGTCGAACCGGGGACCTTATTGCTGTGAGGCAACAGTGCTAACCACTAAGCCACCGTGCTAAGTGGCTCTAAAGGCCTTATTACCCCGTAGAAAGTTTCCATTACTCCCTGTAAAGTTTCCGTTACTCCCTGTAAAAGTTTGCGTTACCCCCATTAAAGGTTCCTTTACTCCCCCTGTAAAAGTTCTGTTACTTCCTGTAAAGGTTGTACAGGCCACTGAAGCATATTCCATTTATTAGGCTTGGAAAGGTCTCAGGTTTCCCGTCGCAGTGTATTTGGGGACATTATTGATCTGCACTGTGAACAGATTTTCCATCAGGTTTTAGCTTTAGGGCTTGTTCCATCTCTTACAGATTTATTTTCGGGTTTCTATCCCAATTACGGCCACCTGCACTTGCACTGAGATCATTTTATATTGGTAGGTTTGTAACGAGGAAGTGGACACCTGACCAATTAACTTCGTCTAGCTCAGTTGTCCGAATACCCGAGAGTGGCTGTTTTACTTCAGATCTATCATACTTTTGAACGCCTTCTTTATATTTTAGCGTTATTTCCGCGTATATAAGAGTGAGTTTGATGCTCCTTAACAAGTTTGGTCCGCGGATCAACATCAACCGCCAGAGCCCTTGCTCCCGGTGAACCATAAATCCACCTAGGCTGATTTATGGTTCCGCGTCACACCAACGCAGAACCGACGGCGTAGGGTACGCGGCGACGCACACCCCACCGCGACCCTACGCCATCGATTTAACGCGGAACCATAATTCAGGCGAAGCTGCAGTCTGTCTGCGCTGATCACTGACACAGGGTGGGAGCGGATTTGGTCATGATGTTAAACCTGTGTTTTGTGATTAATAAGCACGGTTTTTAATTATTTTTCATTGGATCAATGTAGCAAATAAAATCGTTGGGACCATCCAGTTCCTCACCCATCAGATACGTGTTTCACGTGATCAGTTCAGGTAAAAATGGCAGTCAAATCAGCAAAAATGTCATTTTGCTGGATGAAATATATTAATTCCTGATAAAATAAGTTTGTTAGTGCACAGCTCTGCTCCTGTACGCAAGTGAATCAGTGTATGTTTGTGTGTACATGAAAGTACAATCTGCATTGAGGGTTATCGCTTCGGGAATCCCGGTCTGTGATTGGACGCCGCCTCGACATCGCCGCTGCTCATTTGCATAAAGTTCAGATTTTCAACTTCAAATTGACGCGCCGTCCCCGCCGCTCCCGCCGCTCCCGCCGCACGTTTTCATAGACAATGAATGGCAGCCGTGACGCTTTCAGTGTTTCAGTGTGGTTAAAGAGTTCCTGGGACATTTCCTATCATGACAGGGTTATTTTTTAAATGACAGTAATAGCACACTATGTCCATTCTTTCATTTTTATGTCAGTGTTCATTAATGTACAACTTTTTTTCCAAGTGTCAACAAAGGTCTGACAGCAAGCAGCCAATTGCAACACTCGCCATTCAACACGTTGATTGTGGTGCCGGACCGCCGGTTAATACTAACCGTAAAGTGGTGCGTGGGTGCCAGGGCAGACAGGATGTACCAGGAAAGGCCTAAACAAACACTACCTGCTTTTGTTTCCATTACGGTTGTGTGTTTGTGTCCCAGACGTGTCCCCAGAGAGTTGTTTTGTGCACTCTACCATGCTGCTTTTTTTTTTTTGTCTTTTCAATTTTAGTAATTCCAATTATTTGAACGGAAGCTGAATTTAAATTGGATCAGGGTTTGTCTTCGGTAAGTGTTGCCACATGCAGGGTGAGGGCGACTGCTGTATGTAGGACAACGGGACGGTAATCTCCCTTGTAATCTCCTCACATATCTAACCGTGACTCATATCCTTTTGCCTCCAAGAAAGAAAACCTGGAGATTACAGGACAGCTAAAGAGAGAGATGAAAGAGGGGCAACGGCGAACATTTGCACAAACTGAACGAGGCTCTAAATATTCACCATTATTCGAGAAACCGTGGAGCGTCAAAGGAAAGTCAAAAAAACCTGAAAACATCAACACAAACGTGAGAATCGCTCTGAATGTAGGAGGTTTGCCAAAACAGATGGTAGTCCGTGAGAAAGACTGGGCTGAGCCGCATTCTCACACAATTGGCTGCTAATCAGCTTTCGCACTTAGGCTAATACCAAAAGAACTGCAAAGTACCTGTGGGAAACTCATTCCCCATTCAGAACAATCCCACCGCTAATTGCTAATAGCCCCATTGTAAGACAATGCAAGCTTCAGATAACGCTAACAGCCTAAGCTAACCTTTCCGTTTCTCGCATGCCGGGATCACGGTCTCTACACAAGACTTAAGCGTCTTTAACCAGAAACCTCACGTCTAAACCTCGACAAAAACATACAAAAATGTTAATTGTGCAACAAAAAAAAAAAAAGAAAAGTCACTCGTGCTCTTTAACTATAATGAAAGTCGTTGTGTGTAATGATCGTAATCTCAGTTGTTGGCACTAAGAAAAAGTGAGTGGATCAAACAGATATAATCAAGATCCTCAACCGAAGACACAGAGAACACGGAGCATCCTAGTCCTCACTTGTTTCATGAAGAGAAACACGGTGAGCGAACTGACCTACATGCTGGAAAATGTTTTGGAGGGTTGATTAGACCCAAAATAAGACGAAAACAACTTAAAATTTAAACCATCTTGTGACTCTGATGAAAGCGGATGTAATCGCTGAAACGTGTCAGGTATTTAAAAGCCTAAATATTCTTTTCCGACGAAAAGAATCAGCAAATTAAATTGTAAAGCCATGGACAAAATTAACTCTAATAAAACAAGACAAAACAACAACAGAAAAGAGAGCTTGGAAGGTTGTTATCTCCATCAATCTGAGTGGACGACTTTGTTTGTCTCCACTTCCACAGAGAGCCCAAACAGACTCGTCTTTATCGTTGGAAAAACCTTTTGTGATGAAAATGCCTGAAACGATCTGTCATCGGGGGGGGGGGGATCGTTGACTTTCTTCTCTTTAATTTTCAGTCAAAATAAAACAAAGATATGCAAAAGTATGGCAGGCAGAGATTACTATAGTTTCATTGATCCTTCCTGCCAAGTGACTGCAAAATGGAAAAAGAGGATAAAAGGGAAGTGAAGGTGAAGCCTCATCACCCTCCAGGGAACAGAGAGATAAATGACACCGAGCTTAAAACAGCGAGGGGGGGGGGGGTTTAACCTGGACCTGAATCACCACAGCTTTCACAGGTCACCCGTTAGCCCTCTCCCAGGAAATCCTCCCTTCACAGTCACCAGGAATCAGTCTGGGGAGGTTATCGGCACCTTAGCTGACCTTTGCCCTCATCAGTCAAGGCCAAGCAGGTTAGCTGCCTCTCAATGGGCGGAAAAACAGACAATAATTAGAAAACTATTCAAAACAAAAAGAAATCAACGCCTTGTTTTTCTCTGCAAAAACCGAGACGAGATCTACGGAAATAAAGGCAGCCGGCAGCAGAGCCACGAGGCGTCTGATCCGCCTCCGCAGTTCACCAGGCCACATCCTCCCCACCTCCTCCGAGACAGAAAATAGCATCAGCGAGCCCCGCCAGACGCTAAGGTAGCCTGTTATTTCCACTCCAGCTCTCTCAGCCATAGAAGGCCACCGAGTGGAGCCTAGTGGGGGAAGAGAGACACCGGTGGACGCAGTCGGATGATTCACTCTTAGTCTTAACGTTTCACATGAAACATCTTACAGCACATCAACCGAGCGCTGTGCTGCCACCGCTTCCACAACCAATCAGGTGGCTATAATCGATTTACTCGTCTGCTTTCCCTCCACCTACATCCTGGATCTCCCAGAAAAACGTAATCCAATCCCACGTCTGTCCCACTTCCCATCCGGGGTCTGTTCTCATCTCTCACGCTGGCTTCAGACCAGAGGACGACACGAGACACCGCTCACCCTCCAGGTGTCCCGGTGACACCTGTAAACAGACCCGGCCACCTATTTTTAGGCCTCGGCCATGACCTCACATCCCCACCAGAGGCTCCCAAGGTCTCAATCTGGGCCCTGGAGAGGGTGCGTGCTCGGTGGAAGGTCGCGCTGGACATTTGTTCCCCGCGAGTGCTTTTAGAAAGGCGGGATGGAGTTCATCGGCCTGATTCTGTCCACGAGGGTGACCTTCACAAGAAAGGAAGGTATCCCCAACCCGTGTCCTTCCTCTCACCTTTGTCTTGCGTGTTCATTCAGAGAAGAGAACAGCGTTCTTAGGAGTGTTGAAGCAAGGAAACGTCGGAAATAGGCCTGTGTTGAAAAAAAAAAAAAATTGATTTTCCGATTCTAAATCGATTCTCATATTAGTTCGTAAAAATCGATTCATATGTCTAAAGATCGATTTTTTTCATCATTACATTACAACTTTTGGTATTTTTTTTTTGTTTATGCCCAAAAAAGGAATGTTTTGTTGGACACAAGAATAACTGGTGCCATATTTTTGCCTTTAAATATGTTTAAAGGTATGAAAACATTAAAGTTTTCAGTTATAATTGCATAAATTGTCTATATTTCATTACTTTATATACTGTCTTGGGGTTACATTTGTCTTGGGGTTACATTTGTATAAAAAATAAAAACCAAATTCTCAAAAATTAAAAACCTAAAAAGCCGAAAATGGAAAAAATTAAAAACGGAATGTGGGAAAAAACAAAAGCGATTTCATACGTCTCTGTTTCCTCCCTGGATCTGTTTGGTAATTCTGCCCCACGATGTTTCTGAAAGCAGTTGTATCAGCATTCTGGGAGCTGATTGGTCCTTACAGCATCATTAGCTGCCAATACTTGCTGTTGACTCTCAATATAATACTAGTATTAATATGTTGCAGAACTACAGTCATGCCACAGCTCAAAAAACAGTTTTGGATCGAATCGAATCAAATCGTGATAATTTCGGATTCGGAATCGTAAGAATCGGAATCGAATTGATTCTTGACATTTGAATCGATCCCCAGCCCTGGTCTGAAACCTCCAGGACCGGAACGGGAACCCGCAAACTTACATGGTCGCACTAGCTTCTGTTAAAACCGAAAGTTGAAGTTGAGGCTCGGCTTCTCGTTCATTAATCTCTGAACGGTCAGGGCCCGTATAATATGAGACCTGCAGCATCTGCTGGGGCCGCTGGGCGGCACCCAGAGGTCAAACCAAACCAGCTAAACGGCTTTCCGTCATGATGCCGTCCTCTGCTGGAGTCAGACGTTAAACTGCTTCCTTTAAAACGACATGAAGGACTTTGCTTCTCCTCAAACGCTTTTAATCAAAACAGCTTCATTTATTCACGCTTAGATAGTCGCTTTGGATAAAAGCGTCTGCTAAATGACAGTAGTAGTAGTAGATACTTTAACTGAACACGTCTGCGCCCTTTTATCATTCCGAATGTTATATAAGTTATATGTTGTTATTTGTTTCTGTTCTTCTCTTCTCACCGAGTTGCCTCTGAGCGTTAAATATGCTTCACTCATGAACTCGCCTGCATCTTTCTGCTAGCTTGACCACATGTTGCCACGAAAAACTTTGCTAAAGTGGTTCATGACTTCACAAGAAACTTTTCTGGAGTAGAAGACAACAACTTGAGCGGGAGCTTGCATAAACACGTCTGCAGGCAGGATGGATGGGAACCTGAAGAGAGAATCCTTCTGAATAAGTCACAAGGTTTGCCCCGATCTTGTATTTTTGATGAGTTTTTTTGCACACCTGACTGCAGGCTCCCGGCAGCCTGGAGTCACCACGGTGAGTCGCAGGGCTGCACGGCTGCACGGCTGCAAGGTTGCAAGGCTACAAAGCTACAAGGCTGCAAGGTTGCAAGGTTGCAAGGCTACAAGGCTGCAAGGTAACAAGGCGGCAAGTCTGCAAGTCTGCAAGGTAACAAGGCTGCAAGTCTGCAAGGTTGCAAAGCTGAAAGGCTGCAAGTGTACAAGGCTGCCCCATCTTGAGGTAAACTGCTGTTCAGTGTGCAGGAGATGTGTCGGATGCAGGATTTGGTTCCTGCACGGAGCCAGTTTGGGTTTGAAGTCACGATTACACAGAAGATTATAAATGTGATATAAACATAATAAATGTGTCTCTACCAGACGTCACCTGGAGGTGAGAGTAAATACGAGAGTAAATGCGAGCGTAAATACGAGCGTAAATCTGTGGCGTCTCCGAGGATCCAGGAAAACGCAGCGAGGAGGAGCTGCTGGCTGGATCCGGCTTGGATCCGGGGGTTTGTGCGGGCTGGAGTCGGTGCAGGGTGTCATGCAGCCTCTGGGAGTCCATGTCCCGGCATGAAAGCCCCCCCACCAACCCCCCCATCAAAAAGCTGTTACTATCTTTAACTCGTTTCCGCCGCCTCCTCACGCTCTTGTGTGCAGCACTTAAACCTGCCACCCGAACCTGCCGGCCATCTGATATCCTGAACTTCCTCTGCACAGGAAGCTGGAGAGGGAAGGGGGGGGGGGGGGGGGTAGCTGGGGGGGGGGGGTCCGTTAGTGTTACTGTATAACTGTGCCATGGCTCAAACACGTCCGGTGTGTCGTGTTCAGCCACCAGGGGCCTGTACTACGAAGCGGGATTTGGGGTTAGCGAGGTAACTTCAGGTTTAACCCTGGGTTTTCAGTACTACGACGGTGGTTCACTTCTTAGCGGGGCACATCGCCATGGTAACTTATGCTGAACCGCTAACCTGCTCCGGAGCAGGTTATGTTCGAGATACAGATCGCCGGGTGTAAAAGCACCGCCCACTGACCAATCAGCTCTCTTGGAAAATGACATGCCCTTTCGAAGAGAATCTAGTGGAGCTTGGTGCGCGGATCGTGAGAGGATCCCTCCGAAGAGAACGCGTATTCAGGGACCACCAAAACCCCTTTGCTTTCCCTGATGAGTACCTGTATGAACGATCCGGAAAAAAAGAAAAAAGAGGTGGAGGAGAAAATAAAAAATAAATCAATCAATGAATAAATAAAACAAATCATCACCCAAAATCCGATGTACAGTCAATCCAAAACTAATACCAATTAAATAAATAAATCAAGAAGAAATGAAAAAGAAGATGCATTTGTAAGGGGATAGCAAAAAAGGGATTTTCAATTTCGTCCCTCGAACATTCTGAGAAGTCACTTTAAAATACTAAACACCCCCCTCCTGAAAAAATAAAAAATTAAATAAAATAAATAAAAAAACCCAATTCTTTGGTACAGCATCAGCACAAGTTATCAGTCAACAATAGTTATAGAACCAATATATACAGACTGTCTCAGAAAATTAGAATATTGTGATTTTCTGTAATGCAAACACAAAAACAAAAAAAATGTCATACATTCTGGATTCATTACAAATCAACTGAAATATTGCAAGCCTTTTATTATTTTAATATTGCTGATCATGGTTTACAGTTTAAGATTAAGATTCCCAGAATATTCAAATATATGTTTATATCCCTATGAATTTACGCATTTATACAGTCAGCGATCTTTTGCCAGCTGTCTTTCCTGCATTTTGCAGCTGCAACTGTGTTGCCTTTTGCCTGTATTATATGCCTATACTCATCATATTTCCGTAAAATTATTGTTTGCTCTTCGCTACTGAAATAAGCGGCTCTGACAGCGGACTTCTCCATGCTTGCGATTGGTCCTGCGCTGAAAACACTGCCCCTTTTATGTGCACGCGCTCATATCCAGATTGGAGAAACCTGGGTTGATATACCGAGTTGATAACCGCCGTCGTGTGACCGCTTAGCGTGATTGCAATTGTCCCGCTTAGTGAATCTGGATAAGGAAAAGATATCCTGGATATGTTGAACTTGCTTCGTAGTACAGGCCCCAGCTGCTCCTGAACGCAGAGCAGGTAAATACACTCATTAGATGCTCTCAGACGAGGGGGGGGGGGGGGGGGGGGGTCACGCTAGGCCTGTGTTGAAAAAAATCGATTTCCCAATTCTAAATCGATTCTCATATTAAATCCTAAAAATCAATTCGATTCATATGTCTAAAGATCTAAAGATTTTTTCACCATTACATTACAACTTTTGGTATTGTTGTGTTTACGTTTTCTTGGACACAATGTTTTTTGCTATAAATATGTTTAAAGGTATGAAAACATACAAGTTTTCAGTTATAATTGCATAAATTGGCTATATTTCATTACTTTATATACTGCCTTGGGGTTACATTTGCATAAAATGCTAAAATTCCAAATTCTCAAAAATTAAAAACCCGAAAAAGACTTTCATACGGCCCTATCTCTGTTTGCTGCCCTGGATCTGTTTGATAATTCTGACCCTCAACTACATAACTACAGTCATAATTCATGCAAAAGCTGAAAATAAGCTTAAGAGAGAAAAAATGGATCGCTGCAATTCGCAGAAACAACTGAATTCCAGGCACCGAAACGTGGATTTGCGGTTCCCATTTTGTATCAGGTAATGTTGGATTTTTGGGTAGCTAACGTTAAACGGTCAAATCATAAAGTTCGGTGTCCTCATCACTTTAATTTCGCCAACAAATCCTGCCTTGAAGTCGGACCAAGCGTCAAGACTTTTGTATGCCTTCAAGCTTTGCTTCGTGTATTTCCCCGCCGTAGAAATTAAGTTCATATAAATATGAGGAAACTGGATTTGTGGCCAAATATTAATATAATACTGGTTCTTGGGGTAACTGTACGGGTCACTGTCAAGTCCAACTGCCTTTAATTTAAGCCGATAATCGTCTGTTATCCCGTCTTCTCCACTAGTTGCAGCTGTTTTTGCTGATGTTTTGCCACTCAGTGCGAGTAAGGGGGCTGGTCCAGTGGGGAAGTGACGTCAATGCAGACCCTCTATTCCAAGGAATTGAAACACTGGGAACCGGTTCTCAACAAGAACCGGTTTTCAATTCCCATCCCTAGTGTTCAGCCACCGGCTGCTCCTGAACGCAGTGCATGTTAATACATGCATCAGATGGACGCCGCCGTTCAGACAAGGGGGGTGGGGGGGTCACACATGCAAAGAGGAGCTGCGAGGCGTTAACTGCCGGGGCCTGAACCAACATCACGTCCTCTTTAAGGACACAACGGTCGCAGATGGCTAGCAGGAACATCCCCATCTCATCGCCGCATTCGCACCTCGGGCCTTTTGCATTTCCCAGCCCCCCTTTCACTTTCACTCTCTGGCCATTTGTCGGCCAGGATCTCTGGTCCCTTATCTCCTCTTCTCCGCCGCAGGGGTGGCGGAGGAGAGGAAATAGGAGGTTTCTCGGTGATGGGAATCAGCTGATGTGGGCTGACAGGAGAAGCGGCGCTGGGAACTCCCTGCTCCCGAGCGAGCGAGCGAGGGAGGCATGAATGACCCTGGCAGGCATCACGCGCTGATTCATGCCCCCCCCCCACAACCTCCCAACCACCTCCATTCATATACCACCCTCCCCATCTCTCGCTTATTCTACACAGCTACATCTAAACCCCGGAGATGACACTATGACTCAGTGAAAGCAGGTTTTGGTGCCAGAAACAACAACAAAAACAACGATATGCATGCAAACAAAAACCCCTGCAGTCAGAGGTGCCGTTTATTTATCACAGTTAAGTAAATTACTAAAATTAGATGCGTTATGCGCGCAGGGAAGCAGCACCTTCCTGCTATTTTTATAAGAGCTGATGGCCGCCGCCGCCACGGAGGTGCAGCGAGCTGCAGCTCTATTATTAGAGCGGCTCCGTCCTGGTCAGGGTCCCTGGGGGGCCCAGGAGCACGTGGACTCTGCAGGCCCCCCCACCCACGATCCTCTGCAGGCCCCCCCACCCACGATCCTCTGCAGGCCCCCCCACCCACGATCCTATGCAGGTCCCCCCCACCCACGATCCTCTGCAGGCCCCCCCACCCACGATCCCTGCAAGCCCTCCCCACCCACGATCCTCTCCTGGTCCCTCAGGGGTCTCCTCAACTCAGGAGACGACACTCGGAGGTGGCAGGACCTGCACAGCCGAGCGGACGCCGGGTGGAGGGGGGTCGCGTGTATGGCAAGCAGTTTTAATATATAACAGCTAGACTAGATATTAGGGGTGCAACGATACATTAATCTCACGATACGGTACAATACACGATATTATAGCAGTATTTTTTTAACAACCTTGAATGAGGAACATATGACTGGAAAAAAATTGTCTTTTATTTGAAAGACACAAAATACAAAACAATGCTGTGCGTTTGCCCTATTGTTACAGTTTGTAATGCTTTATAACTGTTTAACTTTTAAAGAGCAAGCCAGGCCAACCATTTTCCACAAACTGAACTAAAAGTAAATGTCAGGTTTGCATTATGCATCTTCAGTTTCATACAAGTACAAATATTTTGCCACAAACTGAATAGTTTCTCTCATGTATGACTTGACTTTTTTCTTTTCCAGAAATTTAACAACTAAAATTAAATAAATAAATAAAAGTAAATAAATAAACTATGAAAAGTGTGTGCGTTACTAGTCAACACAATATATTCATATTAATAACCCAATATCGCGGTACAGTTTGTCACCTCCACGAAACGTATCGTGACGTTTTTGTATCGCAAAATTTCGTGGCACGATATATTGTTACACCCCTACTGGAGATGTGTTGTAGATATCTGAAATGCTCTTTTTGACTAGGAAGAATTGAATTGCGGATATTTACGATTACATTCTTCCTATCCACAATTGTCATTTCAGATATCCACCACGTCATTCTGCCCGGGACAAATGACGTAACTCTTGCCATTCATGTTTATGGGGTTTTTAATTACAGATATCTACAATTCAGTTGCAGATATCCTCGTGTGAATTACGGATATCTGCAACTGAATTACGACTAGCTGTAATTCCAGTTTCAGATATCTACAATCTACAATTTAGATATCTAGTCCTAATTCCAGTTCAAGATATCTTTAATTTCCCTCAATTCAAGATATCTACATCGTCCGTTTTTAGATATCTTAAATTAAGTTTTGACTAGTCAGAACAAAGTTGTAGATATCTCAAACTGGAATTACAGATAGTTATAATTTAATTGTAGATATCTGTAATCAAGTTATAGATATCTTGAAATTAATTTTAATTACAGATATCTCAAATTGGAGATATCTTTAACGTCCATTCTGCCTAGTCAAAATGTAATTACAGATATCTTGAATTAGAGTTTTGACTAGTCAAAATGACGTTGTAGATATCTTGAATGACAATTCTGACTATTCACGATGTAATTACGACTATAGTCGAAATGCAGTTGTAGATATCTGCAATGTTAATTCCGGATAGTCAAACTTAGCCATGAAATGTTAAAACGTGCTGCAGTCTCCGACCCAGCGCACTCATCAGATCTGGCCTTCCTCACTGCAGATGACTTCCACTCGGCCGGCTCCATTCACGGCTCTGCTGCCACAATGGCGGAGAGCAAGTGGCCCGGCAGAAGTAGGGCAGCACGAGGCGAGCCGGGTCGCCGGGGTTCGGACACGAGCACGCTTTTATCTCCCTCCAATATTCTCTAACTTCGCCCCAGAACAAACATTTTCCTTGCCACTGTTTGGCTTAAGGCTTTTCTTCCACTAGGGGAGTTTTTACCTGCCATTGTTTATGTAATAATTGCTCGGAGGTTTATGTTCATGTTCTTTGCCTCTGGAAAGCGTCTAGAGACAATATCTGTTGTATTAGACGCTATATAAATAAAATAAAATTGAATTGAATGTGAGACACAGCCGTCAAACAAACATTGACTACGTGTACATGCAGTCAAAATTCGGGTTAAGGTCAATATTTCGGTTCCTGAAACATTCGGAATAATCTGTTTCCATGCGTGAGCAAACAGGGTTATCCCTGTATACATGGTGATTAATCATTTGGGATATCTGGATAAAACCAGCGAGGCACGGAGAACGTTATGACGCAATTCCCGTAATTTCTGCTTCTTCTTCTTCCTGTATCCAAATCCAAAACAACAACAATAACAGCAGCACGGCGGATAATGAACAGCCCAGTAGAAGTCGTTTTGTTTCTTGTAGTTCGCCTTTTTCAGCGTCTTCCAGCGGCGCTTGATCTGGTCTGGTGTTCGTACAAATCCTGCTTCGCTCAACTTTTCGCTCACCTTTTTGTAAATCTCGCTATCCCGGTGCTTTCTAACGTCTACAAATGCCAAAATATTCATATCTTTCATTACATTTATGAAGTGATTAGTCTCCTCCTGGTCTTGCGTTTCGCCATGTTTTTCGCCAAGTATTTCCTGGACTGGCAGTGGATGTCGTCACCCCCCAAAAAAAAATTAAAAAAAAATCACTGGGTATATTTATGTGTATATTTATGTATGTGTATGCATATATATGTATATATATATTAAATATAGTAATAATGCACATATATATACACCTTTGGTTTCTACAGTCATTGTATCAATCATTAATATGTGTGCAGACAAGGTTTAAAAAAAAAAAAAAAAAGTATTTCCTGGACTCAAAAGAGCAAGATTCCTTGCGAAAAGAACATGCGCAGAAAACAAATTAATCTTCCTTTTGATGGGGAAATCCCGATAAACGTAGTCAATGACTACATTTACATCCAGTCAATAACCCTTTTCTTTTTTTTTTTTTTTTTTTTAAATATTTTTATCCCGGTTTTTTTTCCCCATTTTTACCACCCCGTGCTCCTACCTACTGACAGTCCTGGGCATTGCCATCCTCTACCAACCCCGGGAGGGCCCTGCACTGAGCTCAGGTCTCCTCCTTAACCTGAGGAGTGAGCAGGCCGCATCTTTTCACCAGACAGGGTGGGGTTTCTCCGGCCGAACGTAGCGCGTGGAAGGATCACGTTATTCCGGCCGGATCTGGCGCCCCGGTTGGCCAGAGGGGGCATGTATAGCCCAGGACTGTGTGCATGTTTTTTTTTAGCTCACATTAGCTACCCAGGGGAACACGGGGAGAACATACAAACTCCACACAGAAAGATCCTTTCGCCAACCCCACCCAGGGTGTGGGCACTGAAGTCATGGGGGAACTAACACGCACTTCAGCACCCACAGCGTCCCCCGGCGGGAATCGAACCCAGGATCTTCTTGCTGTGAGACCGCTGCACTACCAGCTGCGCCACCGTGCCCCCAATAACCCTTTTCTAACCGGTAATTTAGCAATAACCCGGTTGCGCACGGCCATGTAAACTCCAATAACCCCTTTGAATAACCAGAATTTGTTCACATTCCGTTTCTTAAAAACCCGAAAATGACCCCTGGGTTACTCCTTTTCACCCGAATATTTGGTCATGTATACGCCATGAACATTTTGGCCTTTGTAGATGGGAGAAAGTACCGGGATAGCGAGATTTACAAAAAGGAGAGAGAAAAGTTGAGCGAAGCAGGATTTGTACGAACGCCAGACCAGATCAAGCTCCGCTGGAAGACGCTGTAAAAGCCGTACTACAGGGTCAAGAAACAAAACGACTTCTACTGGGCTGTTCATTATCCACCGCACTGCTGTTATTGTTGTTGTTTTGAATTTGGATACAGGAAGAAGAAGCGGAAATGATGGGAATTGCGTCATGTTGTTCTCCGTGCGTCGCTGGTTTGATCCAGATATCCCAAATGATTAATTACCATGTAAACAGGGATAACCCTGTTTGCCCACGCATGGAAACAGATTATTCCCAATGTTTCAGTAACCGGAATATTGACTTTAACCCGGATTTTGACTGCATGTAAACGTAGTCGTTGTACTTTCAGTTGCAAACCTCGTTTAAAATGAAGAAATGGGGCAGGTTTGTCGTGAAACTGCCCGTCCACCCTGGAGCCTCCTTAAGGCCTAAAACCCCTCAAGCGGGAGTCTAAATCCCGTCGTATTGCTTCATGTCTCATCCTGGTGCAGCGGTGAGGAACGTTTCTGTCACACGTGATGTTTTCATCCCCGAGAGGACGATGAAGGCTGTCGTTTCACGAGAGTCCCTCAGTTCTGCAGCTCAGGGACTCACGTTGGAAGAAAAATCCTTAAACTCACATTTACCAGCGTAAAAAGGACAAAGAAACGCGTGATCTCGGGTCCACGACACAGTTTTTTCAGAAGGAAGAGGTTCATGTTCTCTAGTTGTTTCAGGTTCTGGTGTTTAAAGGAAAATGTGGACCAAAACAAAAGTAAACCAGTCATTAACCATTAAAATTAACACTTCAAGAAACCTAAATCATTTCATTTGACTTACAATTTTGTCATTTACAATAAATGAAACTTTTTTAGGAACAAGTGCTTAAACGCAGCTATTCACAGAATAAGAGTTGTTTGTTTTTTTTGATTGATTTTCTTTTATATACATTCAGCAACAAAAACCTCTTAGAATTAACATCTGAGTCACAAAAAGAGACACAACTCATGGCTTTGTGTCCAGGATGAGACCAACTGTCCATAACTGGAGACGCTTTAGTCCCAGAGACATCGAGGTAAAATGAGTCCAAAGACACGTCAAGCTCAGACCTGATTAAAAAAAAGGCTTGTTTTCCTAAAACCTGTTTAAATGTACAACATTAAACTCTCGTTTCCAGCCGTCCTCTAGGAGCAACATCTAGAGTAGGCTGATTAAGACCAAGGCACATCCAGGAGTTCAACACAGAGAGAACGAGACACGTAGATTTGTGTTTGTGACTGAAAAGTGATCCAAAGAAGAAGAAACAACAACAAAAGAAATTCTGACTTCTGTCTCTCTTTTTGTAAAGAAATATACAGAAGCCTCCTGAATGACAGTTCATCTGTTTCAGCTTCTGTGTCTGTGTGTCCACAGAAACAGGAACAGAAACATCATATTTTCAGACAAACAATGTCTAAGAAACATTTTAAGAGTAAACTCAAGAAGCCCAAAGTGATGCTTGAGGTTCTTTGGGTTGGTAAAGCTGGACGTTGGTCTGCATCGCCCCCTTGTG
Source organism: Cololabis saira (assembly GCF_033807715.1). NCBI lineage: Eukaryota > Metazoa > Chordata > Actinopteri > Beloniformes > Belonidae > Cololabis > Cololabis saira. The sequence continues at coordinate 11,429,856 of NC_084591.1, forward strand.
GTGATGTGAGAGTACAGCGCTCTCGTTTACACGGCTGAACTTCAGCAGCCACACCAGGATTTATACTTGGATTATAAACTTTTAACTTCAATTATCGCAGAACTAAAAGTAAACAGGAAAATAAATTAATAAATACATAAAAAAAAAAAAAAAAGACTGTGCCATCTTTTTCTTGGACATAAACTTTGAGTCCAACTTGATAAAAAGGGGTTTTTAAAACCCATGAGCACTTCTTTACTTTTTACTGATGTTGTTTCAGTGTTTTACTGTATTGGGTTTATTGAGTAAAATTTTTATTGCTGACATTTAAATCAATTGTGCAGCATATACATTTAAAAGAATAATAAAAGCCAGTTTGATGAAGAAATATCATGATAATTGTTAAGTTAGGTGGGTTTTCTTTTTTTCTCTCTCTCTTTTTAGCACCATTGTCATATTTGTTTTCTTCGAATCAAAAAAAGGATACGAATATCTGTGTTTGACGACAGCTATTTTGTGTTATTTTATAACTTTGTTGTAGTTTTGGTTTTGTTGGTTTGTTTTGTTTTATTGGAAAGTGTTTTTTTTTTTAATTGCGTAATTTGTTTTTTTTTATTACATTAATTGAAATTTGATTTCTTAGGAAAAAGGGACAGATAAAATAAGCTTAGTCTTCTTCTTGTTCCCTTTCATTCAAGGAAAGAGATTTGTTGTAATTAAATTGAACTGTTTTGTTTTTATTTTACTGCATGAAATAAAGAATAAAATAAAAAAAATAATATATTATATATATATATATATATATATATATATATATAGCTATAATGTATAGATGAACTTTGCGACGTGAACAGACCGGTTCCATCCGGGGATTCTCATATTAATTCCTAAAACAGGAATGTTTTGTTGGACACGAGAATAACTGGTGCCATGTTTTTGCCTTTACACATGTTTAAAGGTATGAAAACATTAAAGTGTTAGGTTATAATTGCATAAATTGTCTATATTTCATTACTTTATATACTGTCTTGGGGTTACATTTGCAAAAAAATGCTAAGAACCAAATGCTCAAAAATTAAAAACCAAAATAGACCGAAAATGGAACAAATAAAAACGGAATGTGGGAAAAAAAAATCAAACCGATTTCATTCGTCTCTGTTTCCTCCCTGGATCTGTTTGATAATTCTGACCCACATGATGTTTCTGAAAGCAGTTCTATCAGCATTCTGGGAGCTGATTGGTCCTTACAGCATCATTAGCTGCCAATACTTGCTGTTTAATCTCAATATAATACTAGTATTCATATTTTGCATAACTACAGTCATATAATTCATGCAACAGCTCAAAAAACAGTTTAATAACACTAACCCAAATCAATATCGGAATCGAATCGAATCTTGATAATCGATTCTGAATCTTAAGAATCGGAATCGAATCGATTCTTGACATTTGAATCGATCCCCAGCCCTAGCAGCAGCTTACCTTGCTGTTGTAAACTGGGTGGCCCAACTCCATGACGTGCGGGTCGGTGGAGCGGGTGTCCGCCAGCGTCGGACCGATCTGCGATGGAGAGGACGGTAAATACAGGGACACGTTCTGCCGGACACATGAAACCGTCCTGCTCTGCCGTGTAGGAGCTTCTCAAGCTTTTCTTCCAACGCTCTGCTCTCAGATTATCACCTCGGCTGACGTGAAACGACCCTGACAACCATCGGTGATGGCCATGATTACTGATAACTGGAGTTCAGGTTGGAGTTACCCAGAAACCACGAGGATAGTCAACATTAGTGAAGTCATTATTGATGTTTATAAAAACAAGAAAGAGCTGTTCTGTACCTGGAAGTGAGGTCAAAACAACCGCATGAAGCTGTTTGCTTGTGTGAATCATCTCTGCATCTCTGCCCACATTAACAGACAGATTATAAACATCTGTCTGTGTCTGTTTCTCCCTTATTAACTGAGACAACTGACCTAAACGGCTACGATGGGATGGGAATTGGAGGACCCCCCGCTGGGAATCAGCTCTGATGCAAATACTGTATTTTCTGGACTATAAATCGCGTTTCTTTTTTAATGGTTTGGCCGAGGTTGCGACTTATAGGAGTGACTTATGTGTGAAATTATTAACACATTATTACCGCTTTATAATTTCACATGTTATTTTCACACTAAACCTCAAGAGGGCGAACTGCAACTGACGATGAGTCTGATGTAAACGACGTAGAAGAGGAAGCTGCATCTTCTACCTCCAGAGTTAGCAGAGTTGTTTAAAAGTGAGACCGAGGACAAAGTTTCATTGGATTTTAGTTATTTGGAGAGACACGGATGGTTTGCTAAACTTCTTAGTATGTTATTTATGCTATAGTTATCTGAATAACTATTAATATATTATGTTAACATACCGTTGTGTCATGTAACGGAAGCAAACCTTACAATTATTCAGCCTGTTGTTGCCTCTATTCTATCTTTATTTTAAATTGCCTTTCGAGATGACATGTCTGTTCTTGGTGTTGGATTTTATAAAATAAATTTCCCCCAAAATGCGACTTATACTCCAGTGCGAATAATATATATGTTTTTATTATGCATTTTATTATGCATATGTCTTTATTATGCATTTTATGTCTGGTGCGACTTGTACTCCGGAGCGACTTATAGTCCGTAAAATACGGTAAACAGAAGTGCACTAAACTCAGATCAATCTGATCTGCTGAAGTCAGTGACCCGCAACTTTCAAAAAACGTAAAGTAGGCATCGCATCTGTCCTTTTATTGGCTGGAGTGACTTTTGTCTCCCAAAAATCAAAAGGAAGAAAGGGGAGAATGCAGCGGGAGCGGTTTTAGGGGTCTCACAAACATGACGGACCCGTGTGGTGATGGAGGAGAAGCTAAAGGAAAGCAGGGAGGTTCCTGCATCAGAGGAGGGTTTAGAGAAAAGCTTTATATCTGATTGTGTGTTTATTGATGGAGTGAAGGGAGAGAGGAGGGACCTGGATGGAGGACGGCTGCGGGTGGTGAAGGTGGGGAACCCTGGGGTGGATGTCAGACAGGTGGGGTGCAGGATCGGGGCTGGACCTCTGGCTGTGCTGCTGCAGGACGTCCCGATACGCCCGTCTGTCAAAGTTCGTCCTCCACAGCAGCACCTGGAGGACAGAAACCAGCAGTTGGAGTCCTGATGGACACATTTCTTCTGCTTCTACACAGGAAACAGGGCGACAGTGACGCTAAAGGGTTGCATCCTTTTCCTTCAAATAGGTATGATCCACATAAAGCTGTCCTCTTATCGTCTTCAGCCCGAAGCTGTTGGGGACGAGACTGAACCTGACGAGGGAGCTCTGACAGCCTGAGGCCAAGCTGTGCCGGAATAAATAGAGTTTAATTATATCCTGTTCAGTTTTCCCAAAAGGAAACTTCAGAGGTCAAGGCCATAGGCCTGTGTTGAAAAAAATCGATTTTCCGATTCTAAATCGATTCTCATTAATTCCTAAAAATCGATTCTTATGTCTAAAGAGCGATTTTTTTTTTATTTTTTTATTTTTTCATCATTTTCGCCAGGTGAACTTTAATCCCAGTAGTCGGACACACAGTTTGTCATGACACTTCTGAAAAATGCCAGGTGCTTCATGGCAATATGTGTGCGTGGTGACAGAATAAATTAGATCAGCTAAAATGATTTGTTTACTGCATGAACTGTTGCAATTTCTTTCTTTTTTGCACTTTAAATGGATATTGAAAGGCCTGTTTGAGTTATTTATTTCTTAGTTATTTCACAACAATTATTGTGTACAGTCATATAATTCAGGCAACAGCTCAAAAAACATTTTAAATAACACTAAGCCAAATCAATATTGAATCGGATCGAATCGAATCATGATAATCGATTCTGAATCTTAAGAATCGGAATCGAATCAATTCTTGACATTTGAATCGATCCCCAGGCGCAAACGGAAAGAATAGAAAATACAGAAAGCTAACGACGGCCGCAGCAAGAGAGGATGCAATCGTCAATCATCTCCTGCTGATGAGCAGCTGATGCGACGTTAAGAGACCTTTCTAGGCTTCAAACCCACAAATTACTGAGATGTGTAAATAGGACACAAGTCTGTTTATCAGAGGAGAAAATAATTTGGACGTCTGGAGTAGGGCTGCAATAATTCCTCGAGTAACTCGATTATAAAAAATGCTGAGGATTTTCCTTGGCCTCGAAGCGCCGTTTAAATAAAAAAATAAATGTAAACTTCACGTTTGGCACGGTTCTTTTTAATTGACACAACGTGCTAACAGGCATGTGTCCCTTATAAAGCGGAAGAAGACGCTTTTCGTAACGTGTGTGAACAGTTTAGCTGACAACAGTGACGACAACAATGAGAAAAAGCAGCAAAGCAAAAATAATAAGAGGAAGAGACAGAACATGTCGAAGGTGTGGGATTATTTCGAATTAAGAATGTATAAAAAAATATATAAAAATAATAAAAAAGGCCCCGGTCCAAATGGTGTAAGACTCTTGTTCCGAGTCCCGGTCCACAGCCAATCATTTCTGTTGAAACATGTTGCTTCTGTTGCTTCTAGTTTGCATAATATGTAAATAAATGTCAATTATTCTCATAAAAGAAACAAATTGGTTGTTTTTAATCAAGTAATCTGTCTTGTTTTCTTTTGTATATTTATAATTGGGATTTAATAAAGCAAAAGTAAGTTTTATCTGATTAATCGATGGAATATTTGATAGAATAATCAATCAACAAATATTCGATAGCTGCAGCCCTAATCTGAGACGCGATCAGTCTGCAGAACCTGTTTAACGTGGGGGGGCGTTTGTCCAAACCTGACTGTCGGCTCCTCCAGAGGCGAACGCGTCTCCGACCCGAGAGAAGACCACGGTCATCACAGCAGCCTGAAAACCACACCAGAGAAACGTTAGGCAAGGCAGGTTCATCTGTATAGCACAATTCAACACAAGGTAATTCAAAGTGCTTTACATCAACATTAAAAACGGCAAGACACAATTAAACAGTAAATGACAAATAAAATGATAAGAAAAGAGGTGAAATAATAAAAAAGCACAGGTTGTTAAAAAGTAAGGGCAGTAGAGTACAGCAGGTACACATCTTATTCTTACAATGGCAAGAATTACGTTTCTATACGGTCAAAACGTACAAATACCGGGTCAAATACAGTATTACAAAAGTAATCTGTAACAATTTGTACGGTGAATTAAACCAATTTGACATTCTATAACACAATGCCTGTTTCCAGGTCTTATTTCACACAACTGACGAGAATTACGTTTCTATACGGTCAAAACGTACAAACCCGAAGAGTATTAGGGATAGGCAGGAGAAAAAATTTAAATAATATTTTAGAGGAGGAAGATTTTTTTTCATTATGCATTTCGAGAAAAAAGTCGAAATGTCGAGAAAAAAAAATCGAAATGTCGAGAATAATGTTGAAGTACAATTTCGAGAAAAAAGTCGAAAAGTATTCCAACTTTATTCTCGAAATTTCGACTTTATTCACAAAATTTAATTTCATTCAGGGCTTATCCATAACTTTGTGCGGTTTTCCAAAATCATGAGTATTTAATTTAAGAGTACGCTTAAATAACAAATAAAATGAAATAATGATAAGAAAAGAGGTAAAATAATAAAAAGCGCAAGTTGTTAAGTGGACTAAAACAACCACGGCGGAGGACTGATCCCCAGAACATCGCCACGACGACGGAGCGGCGGCGCCACCTTGTGTCCGTGCAGCGTGTAGAGCAGCCGTCCCTCCAGCAGGTCCAGGATCTTCACGGTGCCGTCGCTGGAGCCGCTGATCAGGTAGTTGTTGGACGGGTGGAAGGAGAAACTGTTGATGCCCGCGCTGTGGACTGAACGTTACAAATGTGAGCCTCTCAAAACCAACAAGCTGCAAAGCCTCATGGGTGAATTCATTTTCAGTTTCTGCACCTTGATAGTGCTGCAGGAGCTTGTTGGTCCGGAGATCCCAGATCTTCAGCGAGCTGTCAGCCCCAGACGTGGCGATGCAGGTGCCGCTGGAGTTGAAGTCCACAAACGTGGAGGAGCTGAAACACAAGAACGCTCGTTGGAGGAGTCGGGAGCATTAGGGCTGGGGATGGGTTAAAATGGCAAGAATCGATTCCATTCCAATTCTTAAGATTCAGAATCGATTATCAGGATTTGATTTGATCAAGGTTAGTGTATTAAAACTGTTTTTTCAGCTGTTGCATGTATTATATGACTGTAGTTCTGCAACATATTAATACTAGTATTATATTGAGATTCAACAGCAAGTATAGGCAGCTAATGATGCTGTAAGGACCAATCACCTCCCAGAATGCTGATAGAACTGCTTTCAGAAACATTGTGTGGGTAAAAATTATCAAACAGATCCAGGGCAGCAAACAGAGACGGATGAAATCGGTTTGATTTTTTCCCATTTATGAGAATTTGGTTTTTAACATTTTATGCAAATGTAACCCCAAGACGGTATATAAAGCAAAGAAATATAGACAATTTATGCAATTATAACTGAACACTTTAATGTTTTCATACCTTTAAAGATATTTAAAGGCAAAAACATGGCACTAGTTATTCTCGTGTCTAACAAAACATTCCTTTTTTGGGCAAAAACAAAAAAATTCCAAAAGTTGTAATGTAATGATGAGGGGGGAAAGGGGGGAAAAAAAAAAAAAAAAAAAATCGATCTTTTTGATTTTTAGGAATTAATATGAGAATCCCCCTCCTTGAACCGCCACCTTACTGTGGTGGAGGGGTTTGTGTGCCCGAGTGATCCTAGGAGCTATGTTGTCGGGGGCACTTTCGCCCCTGGTAGGGACTCCCATGGCAAACAGGTCCGGGGTGACGGGCCAGACTAAGAGCGGTTCACAAGCCTTACATGATGACAAATAAACCAAGGACCGTTACGTCGCCCGGATCGGCGTCACCGGGGCCCCGCCCTGGAGCCAGGCCTGGGGTCGGGGCTCGTAGGCGAGCGCCTGGTGGCCGGGTCTTTGCCCGTGGGACCCGGCCGGGCTCAGCCCGAAACGGCGACGCGGGTCCGCCTTCCAGTAGGCCCACCACCCGCAGGAAGGACCATGGCAGGCCGGTGCATTGTGGGCTGGGTAGCAGTCGTGGCGGGGTGCCTCGACGACCCAATCCCTGGACATCAACCCTCACAGTGGGGACATGGAATGTCACCTCGCTGGGGGGGAAGGAGCCGGAGCTTGTGCGTGAGGTTGAGAGATACCGGCTAGAGATAGTCGGGCTCACCTCCACACATAGCTTGGGCTCTGGAACCCAGCTCCTTGAAGGGGGCTGGACCCTCCACTACTCTGGAGTTGCCCAGGGTGAGAGGCGGCGGGCTGGTGTGGGCTTGGTTATAGCCCCCCAGCTCAGCCGCCATGTGTTGGAGTTCACCCCGGTGAACGAGAGGGTCGCTTCCCTGCGCCTTCGGGTCGGGGATAGGTCTCTCACTGTTGTTTGTGCCTACGGGCCGAACAGCAGTGCGGAGTACCCAGCCTTCTTGGAGTCCCTGGGAGGAGTACTTGATAGTGCTCCAACTGGGGACTCCATTGTTCTACTGGGGGACTTCAACGCTCACGTGGGCAATGACAGTGATACCTGGAGAGGCGTGATTGGGAGGAACGGCCTCCCCGATCTGAACCCGAGCGGTGTTTTGTTGTTGGACTTCTGTGCGAGTCACAGTTTGTCCATCACGAACACCATGTTCAGGCATAAGGGTGTCCATTGGTGCACATGGCACCAGGACACCCTAGGCCGGAGGTCAATGATCGACTTTGTTGTCGTTTCATCTGACCTTCGGCCGCATGTCTTGGACACTCGGGTGAAGAGAGGGGCTGAGCTGTCAACTGATCACCACCTGGTGGTGAGTTGGATGCGCTGGCGGAGGAGGAGGTTGGACAGACCGGGCAGACCCAAACGGATTGTGAGGGTCTGTTGGGAACGTCTGGCTGAGCCCTCTGTCAGGGACATCTTCAACTCCCACCTCCGGGAGAGCTTCTCTCGGATCCCGGGGGAGGCGGGGGACATCGAGTCCGAGTGGACCATGTTCTCTGCCTCCATTGTCAACGCGGCGGCTCGAAGCTGTGGACGCAAGGTCTCCGGTGCCTGTCGTGGCGGCAATCCTAGAACCCGGTGGTGGACACCGGAAGTACAGGATGCCGTCAGACTGAAGAAGGAGTCCTACCGGGCTATGTTGGCCGGTGGGACTCCTGACGCAGTAGATGGGTACCGGCAGGCCAAGCGGGCCGCGGCTCGGGCAGTCTTGGAGGCAAAAACTCGGGTCTGGGAGGAGTTCGGGGAGGCCATGGAGGAGGACTTTCGGTCGGCCTCGAGGAAATTCTGGAGGACCGTTCGGCGCCTCAGAAGGGGGAAGCAGTACTCTGCCGGCACCATTTATGGTGCTGGTGGGGAGCTGTTGACCTCGACTGGGGACATTGTCGGACGGTGGAAGGAATACTTTGAGGATCTCCTTAACCCGACTGACATGCCTTCCACTGAGGAAGCAGAGGGTTGGGGCTCGGAGGCGTGCTCATCCATCACCCAAGCCGAGGTCACCGAGGTGGTTCGTAAGCTCCTCGGTGGCCGGGCACCGGGGGTGGATGAGATTCGCCCTGAGTACCTCAAGTCTCTGGATGTCGTAGGGCTGTCTTGGCTGACACGCCTGTGCGACATTGCATGGAGGAAGGGGACAGTACCGCTGGGGTGGCAAACCGGGGTGGTGGTCCCTCTGTTCAAAAAGGGGGACCGGAGAGTGTGTTCCAACTACAGGGGGATCACACTTCTCAGCCTCCCGGGGAAAGTCTACCCCAGGGTACTGGAGAGGAGATTACGGCCGATAGTCGAACCTCGGATTCAGGAGGAACAATGCGGTTTTCGTCCCGGTCGTGGAACACTGGACCAGCTCTATACCCTCCGCAGGGTGCTCGAGGGTTCATGGGAATTTGCCCAACCAGTCTACATGTGTTTTGTGGATCTGGAAAAGGCATTTGACCGTGTCCCTCGTGCCATTCTGTGGGGGGTGCTGAGTGAGTATGGAGTCCGGGGCCCTCTACTAAGGGCTGTCCGGTCTCTGTATGATCGAAGCAGGAGTCTGGTTCGCATTGCCGGCAGTAAGTCAGACTTGTTCCCGGTGCATGTTGGACTCCGGCAGGGCTGCCCTTTGTCACCGGTCCTGTTCATAATTTTTATGGACAGGATTTCTAGGCGCAGCCAGGGGCCGGAGGGGATCCGGTTTGGGAACCTCAGGATTTCATCTCTGCTTTTTGCAGATGATGTTGTCCTGTTGGCTTCATCAGACCGGGACCTCCAGCATGTGCTGGGGCGGTTTGCGGCCGAGTGCGACGCGGCAGGGATGAGAATCAGCACCTCCAAGACCGAGGCCATGGTTCTCGACCGGAAAAGGGTGGCATGCCTTCTCCGGGTGGGTGGAGAAGTCCTGCCTCAGGTGGAGGAGTTCAAGTATCTCGGGATCTTGTTCACGAGTGAGGGAACAATGGAGCGTGAGATTGACAGGCGGATCGGTGCAGCGTCCGCAGTAATGCGGTCGATGTACTGGACCGTCGTGGTAAAGAGGGAGCTGAGTCGAAAGGCGAAGCTCTCGATTTACCGGTCAATCTACGCCCCTACCCTCACCTATGGTCATGAACTTTGGGTAGTGACCGAAAGGACAAGATCGCGGATACAAGCGGCCGAGATGAGTTTCCTCCGCAGGGTGGCTGGACGCTCCCTTAGAGATAGGGTGAGGAGTTCGGTCACCCGGGAGGAGCTCGGAGTCGAGCCGCTACTCCTCCACATTGAGAGGAGTCAGCTGAGGTGGCTTGGGCATCTGTACCGGATGCCTCCTGGACGCCTCCCTAGGGAGGTGTTCCAGGCATGTCCCACCGGGAGGAGACCCCGGGGAAGACCCAGGACACGCTGGAGAGACTATGTCTCTCGGCTGGCCTGGGAACGCCTCGGACTCCCCCCGGAAGAGCTGGAGGAGGTGTCTGGGGTGAGGGAAGTCTGGGCATCCCTGCTGAGGCTGCTGCCCCCGCGACCCGGGAACGGATAAGCGGGAGAAGATGAGATGATGAGTGAATATGAGAATCGATTTAGAATTGGAAAATTGATCTTTTCAACACAGGCTTACAGGGCATCGACCCGTCGGGGCAGATCCACACCCGGCGACACCGACGCCGCTGCAGCACCGATCTGTGGCGGGACTTACGCTCCATAGTCGGTGAAGCAGTTGATGCAGGCCTTGGTGGAGGCGTCCCACAGACGGACGGCCCGGTCGTCCCCACAGGAAGCGATGATCCTCCCATCCGGAGAAAACCTGGAGCAGAAGGCGGGACATGACTCAAAAAGGTAACACCTCCGAGTTCTAAACTTTCGGAGCATCAACAATCGCTTCTTTAAGATCAGCGCTGATATCTTTCCTTCCTGCATTTGTGTTACACACCTGCAATAAAACCTCTGATTTCACACCATGATGATCAGTTGACCACGTGCTGCTGATTGACAGCATCTGACTACGACTCTTTTTTTTATTTATGTGCCCCCCCTACAAATACGAAACCAGTATGAAATGAACAACGCGGACTTCTTTTCAGTCCGGGATGACTCCCTGTTGCTTCCAGAGAGCAGCGGCATGTGTGAATGTATGGAAGTAAATCTGTGCCATTGGATTTTGAAAGAAAAAAGTGATTGAATTTCTAGCACTGAATATTTATCCAATGAAATTATGTATTGGAATGTTTTTCAATGTTAAAATATTCAACCGAAAAAAATTAAAATAAATTAAAAAAAATAAAAATAAAAAAAATCCACCGCAAATAATTCAAACTCAAAAAATTTAAGCGCAAAAAATTCAACCTCAAAAAATTCAATCTCAAATAATTTAAATTTTAAAAGCTTCATCATTACAAAATTATACTGCAAAAAATGTAATCTCCAAAAATTCAACCTCAAAAAATTCAACCTCAACATCAGGGAACCCAAGGAAGAGCAATCGATTCTAGATTCAAGATTGGGAGCATGATGTACCGTTAATGTACAAATGTCAGCTGTCAATTACTGAATTTTACAGACACCAACCAGATGGACGGCATAAAGGAGAGTTAAAACACACCGAAGCCCTGTTATTGTTGGACACGGCTAAAATCTGGTCACCATGGTAGCCGACGTTAAGCCGAAGTTGAACTGGGGCGACTCGTGTTCGCTCCTTTTGCTCGAAGCACGCTGCCGATCTTGAATCTAGAATCGATTGCTTTTCCTTGGGTTCCCGGATGTTGAGGTAACATTTTTTGCAGTAAAATATTTTAACGTTGAATTTTTTTTTATTTTTATTTTTTTTAAAGATTTTTCGTGGCTCTAGTGGCCCTTTATTCAAGTTGCAGACAGGAAGGGGGTAGAGAGACAATGGGGATGACATGCAGCTAACATTGAATATTTTAATGCTGAAAAACATTCAGATACATAATTCCATTTCATTAATATTCAGTTCTAGAAATCCAATCACTTGACGCAGATTGACTTCCCTATGACGGGTAAGGATGGGCGTTGCCGCGGATACCTGGCGCAGCGGACCCAGTTGTTGTGCTGGTTGAGCGAGTGGATGAAGCTCTGGCGGTGAACGCTCCACACTTTGACCGACTTGTCGTCCGACGCCGTCACCAGCCTCAGGCCGTCGGGGGAGAAGGCCACGCTGCGCACGGCGGCGGTGTGCGCCTTGAACACGGTCGACTCTCCTTTCCTGTCGGACAACATCACAGGAAACCCGTTTAAACACCCCCACGACGCCGGTTCCTGCCCCCCTGCAGCCGAACGACGCCTCACATGGTGGGGGTCCACAGGCGGACGGTTCTGTCCTTGGAGCAGGACGCCACCAGCGTGCCGGACGGAGAGAACTGCACCCCCGTGACGGCCTCCTGGTGGCCGGCGTAGCGGAAGGCCCGGGCCTTGGAGGCCAGGTTCCATATCATCAGGGTCTTGTCCGCCGACCCGGACGCTGGACGGACAAAAGTGAAAGATAGAAACGCGTCAGCCCTAAACACATGCAGTTCTTTGTACGTTTTGACCGTATAGAAACATAATTCTCGTCAGTTGTGTGAAATAAGACCTGGAAACAGGCATTGTGGGATAGAGTTGTCAAATTGGTTAATTCACCGTACGAATTGTTACGGATTACTTTTGTAATACTGTATTTGAGCCGGTCTTTGTACGTTTTGACCTTATAGAAACGTAATTCTTGCCATTGTAAGATTGAGATGTGTATCTGCTGTACTCTACTGCCCTTACTTTTTAACAACTTTTTATTATTTTACCTCTTTTCTTATCATTTTATTTGTCATTTACTGTTTAATTGTGTCTTGCCGCTTTTAATGTTGATGTAAAGCACTTTGAATTACCTTGTGTTGAATTGTGCTATACAAATACACTTGCCTTGCCTTGCCTTACACAAGTAAGTAAATAAATAGAGATTACAACACATGAACAGTCTGGGTTTGTAAAAACACCAAAACATCAAATTAAATATGATGGCTCTCATTTCAGTTTGAATTCTTTGAAGAACGAATCACACGGATGAATAACACTCTTCATCAGTGAACTTACTTGTACAGCAGGATCACAGACAAACTTTCATCCTAAAATACATCTTTTTTTGGGTGGGGGTTATAATAAATAATAAATATAATCAATTAAATGGATATGTAAAGTGTTTGTTGGCTGTGTCGCTGCGTTTCCTCTGGAATGATGAAAGATGGAACAATGCAGGGTACCAGAGGCGCCACCACAGCTACTGTCCACTGATGGAACGAAGACATTTACAGTGTTTACAGTTCAAGACTGCCGTCTCCTCTGGGCCTTTACCCTGTTTCCAACATGGACACGTGTCCTGCGGTCTGGTGAGGCTAAAACTGAACTGTTTGGTTACAATGATCAGTTTAAAGTTTAATGGTCTCAGAACATCATCGTAATCATGAAGCATGGAGGTGGGAGCATCATGTTGTGGGCCCGATGTGCTGCACTTAAAAAAAGAGGGGATCATGAGGAAGGAAGATCGTATAGATATACTGAACCATCATCTCAATAGATCAGGCAGAAAGTTCAAGTCCTGCAGGACACGTCTGAGCGGCACTGAAAAGAAAGTTTGTACGAATAAACCTGAATCGGCTCCCTCAGGAGGAATGGAAGAAGATTCCAAAGTGACGCTGTGAGATGCTTGTTTGAGCCAAGTTTAACAGTTTAAAGTCTATTCTTCCAAGTGTTGACCACAAGGATGTAAACTACTAGCTTTAATGGAAGTATTAGAAACTCTGTCTCTAATCTTTCGACATTTTTACAGACACATTTCAGAAATAATTGATCCAAAACAACAAAAATATTCCTCAACTTGTTGCCAAGCTTGTGTTTTCCTAAACTGCACATGAACTTCTCGTTGCAACTGTAACCTCCATCCAAGAGTATCCAGTCTCTGAAGACTGCTGGTCGCCTGAACTCTGACCTTCTTCACTTCCTACTGTACCACAGATATCTACTTTTGGAAAGGATCGTTTGTAATATCTGCAGATGTTCTGATTTTCTTCCCAAATTTGATAGCTGGGCTTTGGGCTGATATTGAGTTCTGATCCTTTTAAATTAAATACTTTTAAGATCAAACTAATAAAAACGTCTAGTGCAGCCACGAATATTTCAATTAAATGTCATTTCTGTTTTTACATTTGGTTTCTACCTCTCTTTGGGGAATGTCTCTGTTTTCTGAAACGCAAACTCCAGCATTTGCTGCTGTGTTACATCCATTTTTTCCCCCTTTGATTTGATCAATACCCACAACCTGCCAGGTCATTGATATCCTCCAATCAGCTGCTACTGGTCGGTCAGAGGTGACAGCTTTTGTGGCAGCGTATTTTTTATTCCATTGTATTCTGCACTAATTTTATTCTATTTATTTTATCTTTGTAATATATGCCTTTTATTAAGCTGTTTTAACTATGCAGCACTTTGGTCAACCTTGGTTGTTTTAAACTATATAAATAAAGATTGAGTTGAATTGATAAACTCGTCCCTTTCGCACGACAGCTCCCGTGCAACCTCTTCAAACCACAGCCTTGCACAAAGGCTTACAAAGTTTTTGCCCTAAAGTGACACCACAATCACTGACATGACCACCCGAGAGAAGTTAGGATCCTTGTTCTGCACCTGACACTCAAGACAGGAAGTTGCAAAGCAGTGTTAGTGTAACTTCCGGTAGGTTTCTGGTTTCTTTTTTTATTTTACACAGTATCAGATGTTTTCATCAGAAAAGGTGAGTATTTCCAACACTGATATTGGTATCAGATAATAACAACAACAATAACAACAGAAAGATGCCAACAAGCATCTGAACATCATTTATGAGTTTGTAACAGATGCAGCAGCTGAAGGATTATTACCTAGTTGTTTGCGGTTTGGATTGAAATCTGCACACGTGACAGTGTCTTTATGTCCTTTAAAGTGTCTCTCAAGGGTGGGATCCTCCTGGAAAGACAATGCACGGAGTCAGAAAACAAAATCCAGCTTTTCTTTAACACTTTTAAAGAAATTACATTTGTTTATTATGAGAGAGATTTGGTATTTCCTGTGTTGTTTCTGATTATATCTAACTATCTGTAGGATAAAGTGAAAGGTTGCGTATGAAGAATAAAGTTATGAATGAATGAATGAATTAATTAATTAATTAATTTTATTCAATCATGACAACACAACACCAAAAAACATTGTGCACAGCATTAACATTTCACACAAAACCAATAATCATGTGTTGAACAATGACTGAAAAGGCATAGGCAGAAGAAAACTGCGTATAAAAGCCTATCCTATATTACCAATTTTCTTTTTTTGGCTACCGACCTACAGAAAACAATAGAAAAGCAAAGAAACAACAAAAGGCAAAGAAACAACAGAAAAGCAAAGAAACATTTACGGATAGTCAATCGCACTTATAAGCTTCAAAAATAGCTTTACAAACCATTTTCTTAAAAACCAAAAGAGAATGACATGTTTTTAAATGTTATGTTGGCATCATTACAGAATTTAACTCCAGTAATGGAGACACGTCTCCTTTACATACCTTTTTTAGCTTTTTGTACAGTGAAATTGCAGACACCTCTAAGATTATACGGAGTCTCCTGAATTGAAAAGAACCTCTGTATTGAGTCAGGGAACATTTTAGATTTTGCTCTGAACATATTTTGCATGATTTTATAATAAAACAAATCATAAAATTCAATAACATGAGAATTTAGAAAAAGTAGCTCTATGTGAGCATAGTAATCAGCCTTATTGATGATACGTATGGCTCGTTTTTGCAGTTTTTATTATTGAATTTAAGGTGGCTTTAAAGGTGGATCCCCACAATTCCACACAGTAAGATAAATAGGGAACAATCAATGAGTGGTTGATCAAATGCAAGGCCTTGGAATCCAGCACATTTCTGGATTTATACAGGATTGCAAGTGATTTTGAAATGTTCCCCTTAATGTATTCAATGTGTTGTTTCCATGTTAACTTTTGGTCAATGAACCCCAAGGAATTTTGTCTCAGAAACCCTTTCAATATCAACATTACAGATTTTTAATTTAACATTACCATCTTCCTAAATCTAAACAGCAAAGTAGACGATAAAAACACAGTGAGATGGAGAAAACTGATACCACCAGTACTGGAGTTGAGGGGGATGAGGGGGGATGGCATCCCCCCTGAAATAAAAACGGTCAAAATCATCCCCCCTGTAAAACTGCCATCCCCCCTTTCCATCCCTTATGTCATTTCATCAATTAATGTGGTTTTGCTGCTATTTCAACATTTAGTCATCACCAGAAAAATAACTTATTTGACAATTTTCACCTGTTTCAAGTACATTTTCACTTGAAATAAGTAGGAAAATCTGCCAGTGGGACAATATTTATCTTCTTATTACAAGCAAAAAAATCTTGTTCCACTGGCAGATTTTTCTACTTATTTCAAGTGAAAATCTACTTGAAAATTTTTGTTTTTTCCAGTGATGAGTCTTTTTTAAGTTTAATGAGATTTTTTTTACTAAAATGAGACATTTTAACTAGAAATAATACAAATATTCTTGTTAAGATTGTGAGTTTTTGCAGTGATCCATTTTACTTATCCTGTGAAGGACAGAGTCGTATTGATAAGTTCAGAAAACTGTTTTTTATTGTTGTGTTTTGATGTATTTGATGTAAGCCCAGTGGATATTTAAAGCTTACAGAAGGCTGCATTTAACTGCTGCTATGTCATTCCTGCAGTATTTTGGTCAGTGCTATTATTTGTAATATATTATATTATTTGTAATCAGCACAAATTATCTGTCCCCATATGATAAAATCCACCATCCCCCCTGATTTTTTTTTACAACTCGAACACTGGATACCACGATATTGTAAGTTATGATATTGATATAACTAATCAGCAAATCCTCTTATGGGAGAAGCCGCTAGCGAGCTGGGAGGACCAGGCTATCAAGCTTCACACCCGGGGCACATTTACCGTAGTAAAAGCTCCCGAGCAGGTGTACTCACCAGAACAGACGCCATCCTGCTCGTTTTGGGGGAGAGTTAACTTTCTCCGGCGAAGTTTGAACAAACGCGCTGCTCTTTTGTCAACAACGCGCCCAGCGAATGAGTCAGACCTGACCGGTCGAGCGCAGAGCAGCGGAGATGATCGCAGAGTGCATCGATTTTGTAATTTTTGGGAAAAGGAAACTGCTAAAAGTCATTTATTGTGTTGGGAAAGAAAGGTAAATAATGTTTTGACCTGGCTGCACCATAAAATAACGGAACTTTAATTTGTAAAAGATGGTGAAAAGATGGTGCATTCACAGCATAAAGGAAAGTGGTAAATCTCATAATCCTATGTAAAAAGTAATAAAATAGTGCTGATAAAGACGATATTACCAATAGATATCACTTGAAAATAGCACAAAAATTAACAATGTACAAGTCACTGATACTAACCATTTGAATTTTAGAGATATTTTGAGAACGAATGTTTAAGGGTAAAATTATAAAAACGAGGGATCTGGTATCAACACACTTAGTACGATTTGTATACAAAGATTTTTATTCCTTGTCGGATAAGGACATTACTAATGATTATCGAGATAAATATCTTAAATCCTGTAAAAATGGATGGAAATTACAAAAATATCTTAGTCGCGAATGCGTCATGTCACAAAGGGGGGAGCGTCTCCCGTTGCTAGGTAACGTGGTCACGCGGTGCAGTATCGGCTTCTGTGATTGGTCCGTTGAGAGTAGCCGGCGAATCAACGCGAACGTTATTGCCCGTATAAACTGATGTTTGGTATTTAGGTTCAAAAAACATGTCGCATAACCGGAGCATCGGCGGTCTAGAGGTAATCATTATCATTATTATTATTTTATTTACCTACCAAGAGACAATACTCTACAATTGTACTGAAATACATACTGAAAATACAGTGGCGGGTTGTAAAACCTAAGTATGTAGCTGCCATAACAACCGCTGCCCATCTTTAGAAACGCAACGTTTAGGTGGTTTTTCTGTTGTTTAAAAAGGTCATTTCCGGGTTTAAGTAAATTAATTAAGTAATGAAGTTAATGTTATGGTTCTCTCTGCAGTACATGAAAAAAAGGATACCAAAAAATGCCAAGTATGACTACGTTAAAACAAAGTTGGACACAGGTATGAGGATTCATATGCAGTGTATTTATGTTGCCTTAAATTATGAGAATAATGTATTTTCTTTGTTTTATTGCTTCCTCTACTTTATGTTTCTATTATATTTAGGATCCAGTCTTTCAAAGTATATGGAAAGATTGGAGGAGATTAGAAAAAGTAAGTATGACACCTTTTTAACAAGAAATTATCTAAATGCACGTTTCAGCTGTTTTTATGAGCAAACTTTTCCATGTTTTTGTCCTGCTTTTCTGGTTTGAAAGCTTTTATCTCTGGATCTGGAAAATTACATTCGTAGTAAAGGTGACATATGACATGCAGTACAGACCAAAAATCTGGACACACCTTCTCATTTATGGGGAAATGTGTCCAAACTTTTGGCCTGTACTGTATATATTTAAAAAATCATTTTTTTTCATTTACAGTCACTTACAAATGTTAAGATAAAACAAACATGTTCATTTATTTAGTTCCATATTAGCCTTAAAATATGTCACCAAGATTTCAGAGTGCTGTGACATCACACGCCCAGTCCTGCGCTCCTTAGTTACGGTTGCTAACTCAGAGAATCTGTCAGTGTTTACACTTTTATAATGGCGGCTGCCTGTGTGCAAACTTCGTAAGATGTTTTAGACACATTTTGGACACAAAAGGAGCATTCAAATAGGATTTAGATATGCCGTGTTGGGATACATACAAAGATCTAAACATAGATACGGTTAGTAATATGGTTACATTGGAGGCGTTGGTTTGGTGATCACAGTGCAAGTGGACACATTGTTTTCATTCTTCTTTTTTTTGGCATAACCTCCATAAAACAGACTAGAGTTCAGGTTCTCCCCATGTTTTTATCTGCAGCTGAAACACAGATGTCTAAGCTCTGACTGCAGGTGTTATTGTAAAGCAAGCGGCTCACCTCAAGAATATCCCCCTATATTGCTACATAATTCATGAGATTGGTGTGTTTTTCTTTTCTCTTTTTGTTAGATTACAGGTACCGAAAAGATGAAATCTTCAAGCGGTTAAAAGTGACAACTTTTGCACAGTTGGTAAGCATCCATCGTGACGTTTTTGCAGTACAGTAAAGCCCCAACATTGGTGTGTAGGTGATGAATGGCAGGCAGACACAGACACAGTTTGTAGATGATGGGATGAATGCAGTGAGAAAAACAGAGTAATAACAGGTGGTTCTGAATGTTTTGGTCCTGGTTTAGCCTCTTTCAACACCTCCAGATTGTATTGTTCTTTCTTTCCGACTTTTACACCACCTTTGGTTCCTGTTTTCCTCATTTATTCATTTATTTATTCACACTAGGTCCTTCAGGTAGCCTCCGTTTCGGGCCTGAATGAAAATGAGATGGATGGAGAGTCAAACAGCCCACAAGGTAACGTTTCTGGGGAGATTACTTGTTTGGGTTAATAACTTCCCATGTGCTGTTTTACTTTAATCTACGTTACTGATTTACAGACAGTATCTCGGTTGTGTCTGAACACACCAACGGCTCCACTCTGGGCCAAGGAGACGGTAGGGACACCTGCCACTCGGCCAGATCAACCCTGCTGAGGTACTTACTAGCATAACATCCTGGTTCAGAACACTCAGCAGTCACCAGTGAAGAAACCACCAGTTCAAAACTAAATCATCTGGTCCTACTATGACTCTTTGGACAACAGTTGTTGACTTAAGTGTAAGAAATCTGGTCTTAGCCTAAAAGTAGATGATATCCGGCCAAATAACCCGTGTTGGGAAGCTTTTCTTCTATTCATAGTAAAGTAACATAAGAAACACTATCAGTGCGTCCAAAATGCCATACTAAACAGTATATACTCAAAAAAGTATACTTAAGTTCGGCACACTTTTGAGTAAATATCAGTAGTGTGCATTAATTCGGGCGTACTATTTAGAGCCACACGGCACTTCCTGCCGTTGGGAGGGGGAATTGTTACCATGGTAACAACTCCTGTCACAGCAGCAGTAGCAGCACCGCTCCGCTCTTTCCCGTTTATCCTGGCCAAAACAAGATGACATTATATAATATTATTATATACGAATATTATAATATTAATATTATATAATATTATTATACTTAATATTATACTTATGACATACACGTATCTACGCAGCACTTAGCAACCAAACACCATTGGATTGTGGGAAGTTTCTGCTTAGCTAGTGTCCATCAATCCACACTAATAAATTTCTCCAGAATGAGTGTGGATAGCGCATATTATTGAGTACATACTAATGTTTCGGATGCACTAAAAAATCTCACATACTGTTTTTGCTACTCATTAGGTCGGAAGTATGCAATTTCGGAGGCACCTTATCTTCAGTATCTTCACTATCACTATCTTCTGTCATTTTTGCACACGAGCAACGTTAAAGAGATATAGCATCATTTTTAACCTTTGACCTGACGACTAACCTGAATCTATAATTGTGAGTGCTGGTTTATTGTTGACATTGACTTTGTTGTTCTAATGCTCCAATTTAATCACACATGTTTGTATGGGTTTTAAAAGATCAGAGGACGTGGAAAAGCTTAGGAAGGTCCCTTTTAAAAGCCTCTGAGAACCACAACTTCCAGATATCCGTGAATGAAGGCTTACGCTATCACTGTCAGTTACACCCCTGTAACCGTACACCCAACTGAACTCCATCTCTGCAGCAACTGCAGCGACGCCCCCTTTCTGCCCCACGAGGACATTCGTCCGTCCTGTGCTTCCACCCTCTTGTGAATCGCACAATAACCTGCCTCGATTTCTCACCTCCGACCCCCCCCTTTAACAAAGGCGAATCCCAGGAGTGTAACCGTATCTGCCGCCCCCCCACAGAGGCGAGGATCCGGGTCTTTGTGACGGTAAAGAGCTCAGCCGAGCCCTCACCTCGTGTGCAGGACAGATGGAAGCAGAAACCAGAGAAGAGCGGGGTTAAATCTTAATGAGGGAAAAGTGGGGGGGCTTCGTTTGTGTTTTCTAAATCACTCTGAAACTCTCGTTAGTGCCGGCGGGTATCCGGGATCCTAATGAGGCACCTGAGAAGCAGCAACGCCGGTGTTTTAAATGCTGAGTGCACATCCAATTACTGATGAGCAGTCAGTGCTCCAACAATGGCAGTAACCTGGTGTCCCACTTCCCTGAGATGTAGAATACAAGTTAAAATTATATTGTGATTAAAGTTGCTTTCGTCAATGAAAATTATGAGTAAATATTGTCATCAACGAACCTTTATCACCTGAGGAAAACGAGACGAACGAGAAAATGCTGGTCATGTTATGATAACGATAATTAAATATATTATGCAATATCGTAGACATAGAGGAATAAAAATGATACTAAAATGTATATTACAAAATAAAAACTCTAAAACAGCTAAAATGTGTCTTCATTTTCGTTGATCAAAACGAGACGAAATGTAACAAAGATCCTTAATCTCCATGTTTTAAGTAGTTTCCTCTGGTTTAGTCTTTAAACCAGTTTTGTCTTTAGATCTTTGGATACACTTTCCTACATAGACGTGGAAAAGTAAAACCCAATGTGTCGTCGAAAAAGAAAAATATGGGGAGAAATGCAGAAAAATAAATATGTTGTAAACTTCAAATTAGAGTCATCTGCATCTGGAATGAATGTATTCTTGAGTCTATAAGGTAGCAATAATATAATAATATGATAACCTTGTTTGAATTGTAAAATGGGTTTGGCTAAATACAATCTTTGACTAAAACTGTGTATCCAAAGATGGATCTTCTTCTTCTCCAGCCCCAGAGCAGATCCCCGTGTTTCTCTATGTAACTTTGTTTTTAATGGACGTGAACCTAGAGCTCTGCGTTAACGGCATCAGCCTCTAACTCTGCAGCTGCATCTTCTGGATCTGATTCCCCGCGGGCCACGACTGGGATTGGTCACCCAACAGAACTAAACCAGAAGAAACTACTGAAAACATGAGCATTAAGGATCTTTGTCAGAACATTTAGTCTTGTTTTGGTAAATGAAAATGAAGACACATTTTAGCAGAGTTTTTTTTTGTAATGTACATTTTAGTCCAGTTTTTATTCCTCTACGATATTGCATTATATATTTAATTATCGTTATCGTCACATGACAAGCATATTCGTTGCGTCTCGTTTTCCTCAGGTGATAAAAGTTCGTTGACGACGATATTTAGTCATAATTTTCATTGACGAAAGCAACTTTATCAGTGCGTCTCTCCCAACCAGAAGTCTCAACTTAGCCTTAAGTAAACCTGAAAATGACCCGTGCACATCTGACGCCAGAGCTTTGATTTTTCAGTCAGAAATAGAAAGAAACAGGGATTTCCACAATCTGAAGAACGAGTCATTATTTTTTAGGATTTGCACCAGTACCTACTCAGCCCGACTCCACTCGCCTTGCCCTCGTTTCTTTTCAATACCCAGATGAGAAGTAGGAGGTTGGAGCGAAGCTGAAGCCGCGAGTTGCTCTTTCGCTGATTTCCGCCTCCTGACTCAGACGTCTGACTCCAACCCCCGACCAATCGGTGGCCTGTAGTGAGATGACATCACAGCCCGACTCAGCCGCTTAGAACCTCGGCAGAGTAGAAACAGAAAAGTATTTATTCGGCACGCCTCCACCCGCCTCCACCCCTAGTGGGGAAGCGCAAAGGCGAGGCGAGGCGAGTCGGGCTGAGTAGGTACTAGTGGAAAAGCGCCACAAGATTGTTGTAAAACCTCCACACTCCACCCTCTGAGCTACAAAGTGCTCGTCAAATGTCCTCTTCACTGGTGAAAAGCAGAACTGTTTACACTCTGAGGCTTATATCAGAAATCAGAGCTGTAATTCCATGTTTCTGTGCACCGACCTCATGACCTTTGACCTCTCCAGCGTCATCAGCGGCGTCGGGGAGCTGAACGTGGAGCGGAGCGGCCAGAGGACGGAGGCCGAGCTGCCGCCCCCCCCCACGCCGGAGGACGGCCCCTACCCCGACTGCCCGTACCTGCTGCTGGACGTGCGCGACCGGGACCAGTACGACTGCTGCCACATCATCAGCGGTGGGCGACGCGTCCATGAAGCAGCTTCATCGCTGTTCTGCCCCCTTTCTGTTTTTGTTTACGTGTCTCTCTCTCATCAGCGCACAGTTTTCCCGCTTCCATGTTGTCCCGGACGATGAACCCGTACACCGCAGGAGTGCTGGAATACGTATCCTTCAACACACTTTGGAATGCTGAAAGAGTCAAAATAAAATAAATAATTAATTAATTCAACCATTAAATAAATATACAATGAAATAAGTAAAATTGGAAATGTATTTAATATACAATGAAATGTGTCATTAAATAATTACATTTTGGATATATTCATTGGATATATATTTCATTATTTTATTACATATTTCATTATTTCATGGTTCCTGTATTGGCTGAAGCACATCATGAATTTACTTAAACTGTCTACTAATGTATATCAAATGTACAGTATATCCAATGAAATATATTCCACATTTAATTATTTAATGATACATTTAATTATTTAATTGTATATTAAATACATTATATATTTATACATTTCCAATTTCATTTATTTCATTGTACATTTATTCAATGATATAATTCATTAATTACTTATTTAATTTTGAGGTCCATACTACACCAGTTACGTCTCTTTTTTTTTATTTTTTTTTTACCTTGTCTGCATATATTAATGGTTAATACCATGTTGGTAAGAACCTAAGGCATATATATATATATATATATATATATACATATACATTTTTGATATGAAATATATGTGATTTATTTCTCTTTCTCTTTTATTTTTAAATGCCTTTTTCATCTTAACCATGAACTCTTCAGAAAAATGCTGCGGGGAAAATAATAATCCTGTACGATGAGGACGAGCGAATAGCCAGCCAGGCAGCTACGATCATGTGTCAACGAGGGTTCGAGAACCTTTTCATGCTCTGTGGAGGTAGGTAGGCTCTGATACCCCCGCCCCTGCACCAGCGTCAGGTCTGGCCCCGTAGAAGTACAAATGTATTAGAACAAACTGGATCCACTTTCCGATCCAGAACATGAACATAAACATAAACCCCCGAGCAGTTATTATATAAACAATGGCAGGTAAAAACTCCCATAGTGGGAGAAAAAAGCCTTGATGATGATGTCGTGACGACTACGATTAAAGGCGAAGTACAGTGTGCTTGGGATCCTACAGTATATCTGGGTGTTTGAGACGATAACAAACTAAAAATGTCAAGATAACAAACCCTGAGTTGGTATGGCAGCGATTCATTTTGAACATGTCATTCAGGGACCCGTTCAGATTTCAAAAGGTGCACCCTGGGGTGGAGTCAAGTCAAATATCTGGCTCTGCTCAGATGTTTGACTCAGCTGTCAAGACCCTCGTCTTAAGGGAAGCTGTTCTGCAGTATTTCAAGTTTTAAGTCGTGATTTTCAGCAGTTACAGTTAAATACAAAATTATTTAGTACTGATTATTTCCTGAAGAGGAAATAGCTTAAAGGCGTAAATTAAAAGCTGTCATTTAAACATGAATTCTAATTGAATAAGACTTGTGTAGTTCATCTGTCTGACCACCGGCGCTGCTGTCTCCCACAGGTCTCAAGGTTATCGTTCAGAAGTTTCCCAGTGGGATGACGACAGGCTGCATCCCCGCCTCGTGCCTTTCGTCTCCAAAGTCCTTGAAAGGGAAAAGGCCTACCGAGCTGCAGCCGCCGGCGCAGACGGCCGAGAAGAGGTGGCGCTTCAATGCAGACGAGCTGCAGAAGATCCAGGACCAGCTGGACGAGGTCCTCGTCTCCAACAGTAAGAGCTGTTTTTTTTTTTTAAACATGTCTTTATTAGATTTTCACATAATACACAACAATACAGAAACCCCATTTGGCAGCACAACGCAAAAACACAACCAAAAACAAGACAAGGGCAAGGAAATTAAAAAGAAAAGAAACACATTAACAAAATTAAAACAAGCTCGTAACAGAAATCATAATAAGAATCTAAATAGACGAAAATAAAGAAATAAAATAAAAATACGAGGCATAATTAAAATGTAAGTATTTAAATAAAGTATAAATGATTTCCACGATGCCTCTTCAGGTCCCCTCACCGTATATTCATGTTCACAAGGTCTCATCAATATCACCATTTTTTTTTTTTTTTTTTTTTTTTTAATATTTTTATCCCGGTTTTTTTCCCATTTTTACCACCCCGTGCTCCTACCTAAGTGACAGTCCTGGGCATTGCCATCCTCTACCAACCCCGGGAGGGCCCTGCACTGAGCTCAGGTCTCCTCCTTAACCTGAGGAGTGAGCAGGCCGCTTCTTTTCACCAGACAGGGTGGGGTTTCTCCGGCCGGACGTAGCGCGTGGAAGGATCACGTTATTCCGGCCGGATCCTCCCCACCCCATCTGGCGCCCCGGTTGGCCAGAGGGGGCATGTGTAGCCCAGGACTGTGTGCATGTTTTTTGTGAGGGTAGAGAACATTAGCTACCCAAGGGAACACGGGGAGAACATGCAAACTCCACACAGAAAGGCCCTTTCGCCAACCCCACCCAGGGTGTGGGCACCGAAGTCATGGGGGAACTAACACGCACTTCAGCACCCACAGCGTCCCCCGGCGGGACTCGAACCCAGGACCTTCTTGCTGTGAGACCGCTGCACTACCAGCTGCGCCACCGTGCCCCCAATATCACCATTTTTAAGAAAAGCTAAGAACTTTCCCCATGTCATCAAACTCAAAGGGCTTTTTCTTGACACAGTAGGTGAGTTTTTCTAGAGCCAGGCATGATGTTAGATGTCTCTGCCAGAGGCCGAAGGTTGGACCCTTAACACTTTTCCAGCACAGGGCTATTGATTGTCTAGCTTGTAGCAAGCATAGGTCAACCATTTTTTTTTCTTTATTGGATAAAGCTTACTTGTCCGGATAAGCACTTAAAATACAATTTAGGGTTTAGAGGAAGCGGGGCGGAAATAATTTGTGAGATATATTGCGTCACCATCCTCCAAATTGTTTGGATTTCTTTACATTCCCATAGACAGTGATATAAAGTACCTTGACAATCATTGCATTTATAGCAGAGGTCAGGGATATTAGGATGAAATCTATTTAATTTTACAGGAGTGATGTATAATCTCATTATCCAGTTGTACTGTATTAAGCACAGTCGAGTGTTAATGGTCTGAGATTGCGCCTTCGAGCATATAATGCCCCATTCATCTAATGAGATTTCCTCATTTAAGGGCCAGTCCCAATACAATCATACAATGAATCTAGCCCTTCAGAGTGAGGGATTTCGGGCCAATACCAATGTTCACCCTACCATTAGCCCTCACCCACTACCACTTCACTTTCAAAATGAAGCCACAAGGGGTAGGGCTTTGTAATATTCCCTAGGGATTGGGACACCACTTGCTACGTCACTGCGTGGTTTACGTTCGGGTACGTAAGCGACTGCGTAGTTACGTTTGCACATACGTCACACCATATCAGGAAGCCGAGAGCTAAAAGCTGTTTTAATTTCAGCTGTAGCGCTGTTAATATGCCACTTTATTACATTTTAATATTTTTTCAGGCGTAAAAGTAACCGTTAAGATCCCCAACCTGGGCTCAGTTTATCCAAATAAGGAATTTGCTCCGATGTTTTCGGGGGATGAGAAGAGCTCGGGAGCAGCAGCAGCTCACGGCCGGAGCACAGACGTGATCACCGGATCAGCCTGCGCTGTTGTCCCGGGGAGAAAGTGGCTCTGCGTTTGTGTAACACGGAACCATAAATCAGCCTTTTTTCTGGCGAGATCTGAAAATACTTTGCAACAACGAGCAA
Organism: Cololabis saira; assembly: GCF_033807715.1. Lineage (NCBI taxonomy): Eukaryota > Metazoa > Chordata > Actinopteri > Beloniformes > Belonidae > Cololabis > Cololabis saira. Next base: position 11,456,358 of record NC_084591.1, read on the forward strand.
GCGAGTGGTGGTTATGTACAATCACTGAGTGAATATGATGAAAGTAAAATATATATTTCTCGCTAAAAATGCAAAACGCATTTTTATGCAGAAACTAACTCAAAATATTGATTTTATTCAATAAAAAATGAGAAATGTCCACCATGTTTTTTTGTTTGATTCAGTCTGCAAATGATGACGTAAAGCATTCTGGGAAATTTTCTCAGGCCCTCGGTTGGCGAGTCAGCATCTGAAATCCCTCGCTGTGAAGGGCTAGATTCATACTAGTGATGCACCGATTGTTCGGTAACCGAAATTGTTCGGCCGAAAATGGCAAAAAAACACTTTCGGTGTTCGGTGGAATAAGTGGGAAAAAAAACGAACAATTAATAACGGCGTTGTAATATAAGGAAATAGACTGGCCGCTCCGTAACTGTTGCGCACCACATAAATCGTTGGCCAACCAAAAACTAACCACATAAGAATTGTACCTAACATTCACCAACAGCTGGAACCAAAACAACATAAATCAATCTATTACAGGTGCGTTTAGATGAGGAAATCAAACAGCGAAGAGCGTGGAGTGAAGTGGTGCGGTGCAAACATCTGCAAAGTCTGTCAGCACTACAAGTTTGATTTATCATTTGAAATTATAAAAAACCCTGAGCGCTTTAATGCATTTTTATTGTTTTAAGGCCTACGTTACAATGTTCAGTCAGTTAAGCCTAACGTAAGTTCAAAGATGGCCAAAAAATGTATTTTGCTAATTTATTTATTTTAAGTTATTGTTCTTTGCTGGTATAATGTCTGCTGGAATATTTAAGAAATGCTGGGAAATTAAAAAATGTTCAGTTTTTTATGTTCAACAAATGTTTTCTACCTTGTAATTTTGTAAAAGAGTTTTTTCTTTTAAAAGCATGCCTAAATCAAATGTATTTGATTTATGCAATGGTGAAAAAATTGGCAAAATAAATGAAAAACTGCGACGAACCATGTTCGGTATTGTTCGGTATTCGGCCAAGTGTTTATTATTATTTTCGGTTTCGGTTTCGGCCACAAATTTTCATTTCGGTGCATCACTAATTCATACACACTAGCCCTCGTTATGTCCACTAGCCCTAGATGCAAAGAGGAATTGGGACACCACTACCCTCACGGGAACGCACAAAATTTAGGGGTAGTGCTGAAAAGTAGGGCTAGGGGGGGATTGGGACTGGCCCTATAGTCTTGTATCCAGTCCTATATTTTCCTTTCCGTGCTGTCTTTTTGGTTTTCCTGCAAGATTTTATATAAGATCTGTTTTTCTGTGTTGTACTAAAATAGCTGCAATTTTGGCAATTTAACGTGGACAGGCTGCCCCTGCTGCACCTGCTACACCTGCTACAAACTCGTTGTGCCGTGTGTTTCCACCGCAGGTCGCTTGTCCAGCCGCATGTCCTCCAGCAGCAGCGGTCAGCTGAAACCCTCCAGCCGTAAGAGTTCCTCCATGTCTGGGAGCAGCAGCCGACCCTGGAAATAAGGCCGCACGCTCCCTCCACCAACAAACATACCTCCACCAGAGTCTCTCTTTCCTGCTGTGGCGACTTCAGGCCACAGCACAAAGAGTGAAAAAACCACAAGTACTTATAGGTGGCTTCATCATTAACTGACAGTGTTTGTTTGTCGTGTTTTTACTGAGAATGTTTCAGGAGGATGGAAGTGCATTTGTTTTTCTGTGTTAGATACTGCACATCCAGACATTAGCAGACTGACACAAAGACATGAGTAGAGACAAGCCTGAATCCGTGCGAGTTCTCTTTTGTTCCTTGTTGGTGTTTTTTGATACATTTGGATTAAGCGTGTACATTTGATTGTTTGCACAGTGAACGAGCGTGAAGCCGTGAAGTAAAAGCTCGTTTTGCACCTGAATCTGTAAATCTTCTAAGACTGATGACTCCTTCAGCATCACTTATTTCCGTGGATTACCACTTCACATTTTTATTGCTGGAGACGTTTTAATGTGACACGATGAAGTAACGACACATCGACAGCTTTTATGTGCACTTTTAGCAGTTGTTCTGTTTTTAAGACTTGTAACTGATTATTAAAGTCCTCTGTAGAGTATCAAATCTCCATGGTGATAGACGAAGAAAACATTGTCGTGACTGAAACTACAGATACGTTTGAAGAAAAGTATTGATCACTTGTGGCCTCGGCTCTGTGGCTTGTTGCGTTTTTTGGTATAAATACATTCCCACAGCTTCCTGTGAGGTGCGTTCTATGAAAATATTGGCTTCTCCACGGCCTTTTTCACCGTCAGTCTTAAAAATAAAGGGAGCATGCTTTTGTTTGTAAATGAATGTCAAATAAAGAGTTAAACTGTCTGCTGTTTGCGTGAGAAGATATTTGTGAAGAGAGATTTTTTCCATCTGTGTGTTTTTGTCGATAAGCTTTGCTGAAGTGAGAAGATCGGATCTCAAAAATGTCTTGTTCAGAACCAGTTCCCAGTGTTTCAATTCCTTTTTGATATCAGCGGGCACAAACGCTCGTAAGTCTGGTTACATTTCAGTAAAAAAGACGACAACAGGTCAACTTTCAATATTTGCCAAGTGGATATTTCGTCAAAGGGAGGAAATATTACCAACATGCAATAACAATCAATGAATGTCGCCTTTTCTATCCGCTCCGGACCAACGCCTGCAATTCTCTACCCAGGAGCAGCAACATTAGCATGTCCTTGGCTAATAATACTGCAGGTAACTAATGAACTAACGAACACTACCTATCATATAAGTGCAAATTTGCCTCATTGTTGTCCTTTTTTCCCCCAAATGAGCAATAAGGGAATTGATTAAGAACTGAATGGTAAGCAGAATCGAAAATGGAATTGGAATCGTAAAAATCTTATAAATTCCCATCGCTAGTCATTATTCCAGTTACCGTATGCACAGGACTAATGTTCCCAGGGATTTAAAATATCAGGACCTGAAATCTTTCATCTGCTCCCCAACTCAAGCTCACGTTCATCTGTCCTCTTTATCCAGTCCCAACCAGTGTACCGACCTTCATTCATTCCTCTGAGGTCCTACCAACCTGTGTTCCTGCCCCTTGATCTCACCACCATACCATGGCACTGCCGCCGCCATGCTTCACTGTGGGCCAGAACTGATGGGCCTGTGTTCGTTGCTCCAGATAAATGTCTGAGAACAACATTTATTCAGCTTTTATCTCTCAATGGTTTAGTCCTGGTGATTACTGGCTTATCCTCACTGGGCCGACAAAGTCGTCAGCATCGTGGATTTGTTGAGAAGGCTGGAGGAGTTGGACCAATCAGGAAACACGAGGGCCATATCGGTTGTTCATCAACCTTTACATCCTGAAAGCTCCGGAGGAAACAGAGAATAAACTTATATTTTGGGTTCTGTTTAGATAGATTTAGGGCATCTGTGAACTATTCCAGAGTTTTATGTAATTTTTAAGTAATTTTTCTTTTAAGGATGATAATAAATTGAGATTTTGTTCTGACTAATGACGGTGAAAGAAACTTTAAACCTCATTCTTTTAATTCAACTCGGCTCAGAAAACCATCAATGCCCAAAGAGAAATGATCTGAAATCCACATAAATGTTTATTTGTTTGCAGAAGACATTACTTCACATTTCCAACTCCAACAAAACAAAGAAGACACAACTTACTTATATGACCCAATTAAAAGAACATTCTTGCATTTTAAAGTTGAAGCTTAAAACAAACGCTGAAGGAAAACATCAGTACGGGTTCTTGTAGGTGTGGTCCACGATGGCCATCACGGCCAGCCACGTCTCCTGGGCCGTGGGGACGATCTGATTGGCCGGCAGGAGGAAGCCGTGGCGGCCGGTGTCCCTCAGCTCGAAGGTGTACGAGTACTTGATGCCCTGGTCGTACGTCCAGTCAACGGTGCCGCCGCTGGATTGGTCTGCAAAGAAAACAAATACAAATGTTGCAAGAAATAAAATCTAAAAAAGCCAAATTAAGGATACCGATACGCTCCAGCAAGTGTTGTTTATGTTGCTTTTTTGGCGCTTTTCCACTAGTACCTACTCAGCTCGGCTCTCCTCCACTTAGTTTGCTGCTTTCCCACTAGGGGTCTAACGTGTCGAGTAGATACTTTTCTGTAACTACTCTACCGAGGTTCTAAGCGGCTGAGTCGGCTGTATCTGACATCATCACACTACAGGCCACCGATTGGTCGGGGGGTTGGAGTCAGATGTCTGAGGCCCCGTTTACACGGAGCAAAAACGGTGGCGTTTTCATGCGTTTTGGCCGTTCGTTTACACGAAAACGAAGCTCAAAGTCACCAAAAACGATAATTTCTGAAAACAGAACGTCACTTTATGCAACAGAAACATCACCAACATCATGTGCACGACCTGTGTTTACAATTTAATTGGCCACCGTCAATATTTTCTTGTATTTTACCTGTCACACTTAAAAGTAACTCCACTTCTCTGTCACTCCAAACGAAAGACTCTCGTTCATCTTGGAAGTAACTGGCAGTCAAGGCTGATTTATGGTTCCGCGTTACACCAACGCAGAGCTTAAGCCTGTTTGGTGATCCAACTCTGAGGTGCAGATGTTCATAAACCTGGTGGCTGAGGAGAGAATTAAAAAGGGATCTAGACCGGAGTTAAGGAACGACCAGATCTACCAGGAGCTCTGTCACCTCATAGCTGCTCGAGGCTACCAACGGACTTTTCAGCAGCGCAGAGACAAACTAAAAAACATTTAAAAGCTGCTTGAAGCTTCTTTAACTCTCATTTTTTAACTTGATATCGAACACAAGCCACAGACCCAGCAGCACATCTATCATCTCCTCCAGGTTCTACATCTTTAGTGTTGTTGTCTTCTTCGTTTAGATCACACAATCAAATACGTCACAGCAGCTTCACTCCAACCTCCTACTTCTGCTCCAGGTGCTGAATTGTTATGGAAAAGAAACCAGGCCAAGTTGAGATGAGTAGAGCCGAGTAGGTGGTAGTGGAAAAGTGCCATAAATGTGAACTTAGCAGCGTTGAGATGAGTACTCATCCAGTAAGGATTAGTTGTACCAGTGTGTAACTCACAGATGGTGTTGATGATGCTGCCGTATCTGTAGCGAGTCCTGTACAAGGAGGCCAGGCTGGTGACGGCTCTCTGAGCCAGTCTCCGCTGTCAGAAACAGATCAACTCCATGACGTTTCATCTCTTAATCCTTCAAACGTGCGTTCAGATAACTCACAAGACGTGTCAGAGAGGGTTTTTGTTTAATACCAGCTCTGCCTGGTCCCTGGCGGGGGTCCTGGTGTAGCCGTAGGGGTACAGCAGCATCTGGGAGTAGGAGTGGATGGAGATGAAGGCCTTGATGTCGCCATGGGACCGAACAAAGTCCATGATGGACTTGACCTCGGACTCGGAGTGAGGACTGGGTCCACGGTAGGTCTGTGAGCAGGGGTTGCTGCTGGAACCGGGTCCTGTGGTGGTGGCAGAAGAACAGACAGGAAGTGACGGTAAAAACAACCTCGAAACGTGGCTGGGTAACTTGTTTTCTTTTGTTTTAACAGATTTGGTCGCTCTTCATCTTCTATCAACATAAAATAATTCAAATTGTTAGTAAAGAAACATCTCTTGAATAGATACATATAAAACTTATTCAATTATTCTTAAATATATAAATAAATAATGTAGATAGTATATGGGTATGTGTACATATATATGTATATATATATATATATATATATATATATATATATATATATATATATATATATATATATATATATATGTATATAATATATACATTGCTAAAATTTGTTGATGTTATTAAATGTATGAATATGTATAGTTTTTATTTATATCTAAATGTTAAACTGAATGACTTTTTATTTATATATTTATTTATATATATTTTATATATTATATATATATTTTGCTATTTTGCTACCTCTTTAGGTTTGCTTTAAATTTTTTGTTGTAATGTACTGTGTATTATGTGTCGGACCCCAGGAGGAATAGCTGCAGTTTTGCTGTACCTAATGGGGATCCAAATAAAACTATAAACTATAAAACTATGAACTATAAACTTGATTTCCTACATCAAAGCTTGTTTACAGATTTTCCTTCCTTCATTCATCCCAGATCGTCTCAGCTGAACTGATTTTGGATTATTGGGGAGGCTACGTCATTGAACACAGCGCTCTCACAAAATAGTGCGTTTCCAGAAGTTGGGATTTCTCTGAAGTTTCAACCGGAATGCCGCCTCAAGGCAGAACCTGGAAAGTCTTGGAAACACCACCCAGCGCGGGATTTGGCTGCAACTAGTGTTGTTTTTGGCAGCTTGATTCAATGTTAGTTTTAGTCTAGTCTTTGGATCCAGCTGTCATTTTAGTTTTTATTAGTTTTAGTCACGTTCATTTTCATTTTAGTCGTGTCAAGTTTCAGTCGACTAAAAGTCTGAGCATTTTAGTCTTCTTTAAAGGAGCTTGAGGCCGGATTGTGGCAAGATTTATGAAAAAATGTGTATACATTTTAAGTTTTCTAGTAATAATGTCAGATGAAGCGTTCCAAACCCAAAAGAATGAGCCCTCTAGCGTATCTCTCCGTTGCCTTGAACAGGCTGTGTGCTGCAAAATGTGCTGCAATTCGGTCCCGATTTTCCCGCGCTGGGCTGTGGATGTGACGTCACATGACGCTGCATGTGCGTTCTCCCTGTTCTCCCGTGCCGGCTTCGCTGTTGGCTGCAGTACCCCCAATGGCCGTCGTGGTGAAGGGTGGCGCTAGAGAGTTTCATTTCTTAAAAGGAGCCTCAAGCTCCTTTAAGTCAGAATTGTCCAGGACCATTTTAGTCTAGTTTTAGTCAAAGATTGCATTTAGCCAAAACCATTTTACAATTCAAACAAGGTTATCTTATTATTATATTATTGTTACCTTATAGACTCAACAATACATTCATTCCAGATACAGAAGACTCTTATTTAAGTTTACAACATATTTATTTTTCCGCATTTCTCCCCGTCTTTTTGTTTTTCGATGACACATTGGGTTTTCTTTTCCACGTCTATGTAGGAAAGTGTATCCAAAGATGGCTCTTCTTTTTCTTCTTCTCCAGTCCCAGAGAAGATCCCCGCGTTTCTCTACGTAACTTTGTTTTTAATGGACGTGAACCTAGAGCTCTGCGTTAATGGCATTAACATTTCGTCTCGTTTTGGTCAACGAAAATAAAGATACATTTTAGCGGAGTTTTTATTTCGTAATCTACATTTGAGTCTCATTATATTCGTATACGATATTGCATTATATATTTAATTATCGTTATCATCACATGACCAGCATTTTCATTGCGTCTCGTCTCGTTTTCCTCAGGTGATAAAGGTTCATTGACGATGATATTTGGTCCTATTTTTCATTAACGAAAGCAACTTTAGCTGCGACTTAAATCAACAAAGTAAGTAATAAGTTACTAGATTGCTTTTAAGTGCTAAACGCCGCGTACAGAGTTGTTATGAGGTAGTATTGGCAACAATAGCAACAGCCTGTCCCACATTTGACAAGATTCATTACCTCCGAAACCCGTGTCCCAGTTCCTGTTGGGATCCACCCCAACACACCGGGATCTACGGTCGGGCTTTCTGGTCTTACGCCACAGCCGGTTCTGGAAAACAACCATATAAAAGGTTTAATTTAATCCTGAGTGGTAATAAAACTTTACTTTCAGAAAAAAAGATGCACAACTAATCAAAAACGAGCTCTCGTAAGACCGAAGCCCTGAATATAAAAGGCTGGTCAAATGTGTATCCCTGACGGTCTCACGGTGGTGTGGGTGTACTGATAGCCGTCAGGGTTGGCCACAATCTCCAGGAAGATGTCCATGTTGTTGAGGATCACAGTGAGTGCGGGGTCACGGCCATAATCGCTCACAATCTATGCAAAGAACATGATGACGGCACAGGAGGTTAAAGGTCAGTCGCAGCAGAGACGGAGAATTCAAACCAAACAAATCAAAGCACCTTCTTGGCGAACCAGGTGCCGCTGGCCTGACTGACCCACTCCCTGGCGTGGATCCCAGTGTTGATCCAGATGGAGGGACGGTTGGTTCCACCAGTGCTGAACTAAGAGAAAGGGAATCAAAATAATAATAAGAAAAAAGACTAATAAGAAAAAAACAATAAAATTGATTGTCTTACCTTGAGCACATTGAGGGGGCGGCCCTCGAAACTCTGACCGATCGACGTTTTGCTGACCAGTTTGCGATTCTCCGCCACCAGCATGTCCTGGAAACTGTAGATCTGTAGCAGACAGAGAGTAAAGTCTGGATGCATGAATATCACCTTAGAAAACATAATTCAACAATTTTGACATTAAGGTGTTGTTGTTTGTCACAGAATGAGTCATGGTGCTCCACAGGGTTCTGTACTCGGGCCATTATTTTTCCCTCTGTACAAAGTATGTATCCATATTTTAAATGCAGTCAGTTCATTTTTATTTAAACAGCACCTTTCAAACACAACAGCAATTCAAAGTGCTTTAGAGAAATATAAAAAAATACAACAACAGATGACAAATAAGGGTAAATTCCAGTTAAAACGATGAAAAAATACGTAAAAGTAGCACAAGTGTAGTTGAACTAGTAAGGCTAAAAAATAATACGCTTTTTGAAAAGGAAAGGTTTGAAGTTTCAACTTAAAAGCTGTGATGGAGTCAGCGTCATTTGGCTAATTTGCTGTTATTATGAAGTCTGCAACAAGCAAATGTTAAGAATATATAAGTGCAACCATTGTTGGTACATTAATTTCACAGAATGATCCTAAACTGTTAAGCTGAACTTGTTTATGATCCTTTTGCTGAACAAGGGCAGCCGGAGGAGACGGATGCACGAACCTCACTGAGGTTGTGGTATCTGGAGTAGTCGAACTGGTCCGTGGTCCTGGGCTGAACAACACGACCTGCGTCCAGCTCCTTCTGCTCCTCATCCAGTAACGCCTGCAGAAAAAACCTGACTGAGTCAAAAACTCAAAATCCGGCATGAGAAGTGACACAATCACCACAAGCGGCACCACTCTTCCTGTTAAGGCCTGGACTGGAGCCGCCGGGCATCTCCAGGCGTCATACCATACCTGCAGGTCTTCAATCATGGTGGAGTATCTGATGTTTTGGCTCTCCAAGTAACTTTTGACAAACTGTAGACTTTGGAAGGGAACTCTGACGTCCACAGGAGAATATATGTCTGTCACCCCCCTCCAGAAGTCCAGCTGGAGGAACACACATGCAACAAAGAACGTGGAACACGTCTCTCCTATTTTAAAAGACATATATTAATATTTATAGGCGATAAGTGACCTCAGACTCCATCGTGTCCTCCAGGTCTTTGATGAGCCAAAGCTGAGCGTCATTCTTTGGGAGGATCCGAAGCACCTGATGGCTGCGGAAATATGGACCACAGAGTTTTAGAGTTGTTACTTGGGAGATCTGAAGACATTTCAAAAGCCAGAATCAAAAAGGGACCGACAAGATTTGCCCGACTATTACTAATATCCTGTAAATGTTAAACAACGATGCATCTCAGTGACAGGAGTTAATCTGTGGAACAGCTTAGATACAGAAATGAAAATGTGTAGCACGTTATTACCATTCAAAATGACCTATAAATACAAAATTATTAATACATACTGTATAAAACAAGGGTATAATAAGATAAGATAAGATAAGATAAGATAAGATAATCCTTTATTATTCCCTCAATGGGGAAACTCCTGTGTTAGCCGCAGTACACTGAACATATACACACACACACACACACACACACACACACACACACACACACACACACACACACACACACACACACACACACACACATACGCATGCGGGGAAGGGGGTAAAAAATTTAAAAAGGTAAAAAGATATATATAATTAAAAAATATGGACAGTATATACACAATACACAATATACAGTGGAGATAAAAAATATAAGATAAAAAAAAATAGTGCAAAAGAAGAAAAACAGTGCAAAAAAGCAGGTAAAATGAGTGTGAGGTAGACAGATATTGCACATATGGTTATTGCACGTTATTATTGCATGTTATTATTGTCCGTTAGCTACTACAATACACGTAGGCATGTACCTGTGGACATGTGTATGCATATGTGTGTATGTGTATGTATGTATGTATGTATGTATGTATGTATGTATGTATGTATGTATGTATGTATGTATGTATGTATGTATGTATGTATGTATGTATGTATGTATGTATGTATGTATGTATGTATGTATGTATGTATGTATGTATGTATGCGTGTATATATATATATATATCTATATATATCTATATATATATATATATATATATATATATATATATATATATATATCTATATATATATATAGATATATATATATATATATATATATATATATATATATATATATATATATATATATATATATATATATATATATATATATGGAGACGTTTGAACCTGATGCCTTTCCATTTGTTGTTAAAAGTGCTTTTATGTTGCTAAAGAGCTAAAATAATCTGTCACATTCCCGAACACGACATGAGACAACGGGATCTTTTGCAACCATCCGAGGAACCTGATGTCTGCAGAGTGAAGACCACAACGTTTTACAATCTTTTACTGAGCAAGAGGTGGAGGTTTCTCAAGGTTGGCTGCTTCTGCTTCTGTGGGAAATGCTGATGAGAAATCTTCAGTTGCCATGAGTCTTGTGGTTAATTCTGGGCACTTTTATAACTTTTACTCCTTGGTTGGACAAAAAAACCTTAAAACATAACTTACACTAAAAGCTTAAGAACATCCTCAGAAACTAATCCTGCATATGAAATCTTTTTATGAAATATTCACTATTATCCATTCTTAAACTTAAGGTTTTTCACTCATGCTTGTTTGTGCATAGGTTTATCAATAGAAAACAAGATCTTCCTGTCACTTTTCGAACATCTGGTCATCAATTTAATATCGCTGAAGTCAACATTATCTTTTACCTCCTTCAGAAAGTTCTTAAAAAACACATCTTATTCTGTCTTAACCTTCAATGTCTTCATCTTTAATGTAATCCAGACCTTGTATCCATGTTCTCTTTTACATTTATATTTATCATTTTTTTCATTTGTTGTACATTATCTTTGTTATTTCATCACAGTTGTTGATGGGAGTGGAACTCTGTACTTCGGGCTTCGAAGTACAGAGTAAATGAAATGAAATGAAAATGAAATGACTGGGTGTTCAAATAAACAACCAGCATAACAACAATTAATAGAAAGGGATCTAACTGGCTCTTGTCTGTTAAATCTGTTCATATGAGGTTTCCACAGGTAAGAAAAAGAAAAAGCCTGACGGCGCATATTCAATGATTGCAAAATTCACAATTCTGACCTTTTTTACAAGCCTTTAAAATATACAACAGCACAAAGTGAAGATATATAAACACATATAAAACAAACATGGATACAAAATTCAAATTTCAAAAAAGAGCAATAAGAATTGTAAATAAAGCAGCTTTTAGAGAATCAACAAACCCACTCTTCATCAAACTGAGAACACTCAAATTTAAGGATCTGGTCGACTTCAAAACTATATAAATCATGCACAAAGCGAATCAGCATCAGTCACAATCAATCACAAAACATCCAGAAGTTGTTTCAAATAAAAGAAAATAAACACAATCTCAGGGGAATATGTAATTTCAAAAAACAGCATGTACGAACAAACATCAAAACCCGTTACGTATCAGTGATGGGAGTTAATCTGTGGAACAACTGCAAAGATGAAATGAAATCATGCAAATCACCAAGTAAGGTTAAACAAATCTTTAAAATCAATACTCTTAATGGATACAAAATGGAAATGGACACATGAACTGAGAGCCAATGACCAAAGTGCCTTGCTCAGCTGAACCACCTTTTCTTTCTCTTTTATGCTTTTCTTTTGGAATTCTGTGAAATGAAGAAATTGTAAAAACAGAACATTAGAAGAGGTAGGACTAGAAAGGCTTTTTGAAACTTCATCCTACACCCTTTCAAACAGGAAATATTTATCTACATATAGATTTGTCTCTTTAATTTGTTTTGCTTATGGTTTTTTTGGTATATACATTTTATGTATTCTGATTATTTTTTGTTTTAACCTGTTTGAATAAATAAATAATAAAAAAAAGATAGAAAACATAATGTGTCATCAGACCTCACCTAAGTTTTATACTGAGGTAGTTGGAGACAAGATGTACTGGATCAGTATATTTTACAAATATGTACGTGCACGGCTCTGTGCAAGATCTAACGGGTTAAAAACGTTTCCAAAATCCACCTGGGAGAGTCTGCACTGCTTTACAGAGTCCAAATCATCTCCACTCAGATCAATAACGTGCAGCAGTAAGAGGTTCCGGGGGGCCGACTCACCCCTCAAACGCCTCCTTGCTCAGACCTGCCACCAGCAGAGCAGCCAGCGCCAGCAGCCTCCTCGTCATCTCCACCGTCATCTCCAGGCAGCAGCAGGACCAGACAGGCTCTCCAGGGCGAGGGTGGCAGCTCGAGTTTCACTCCAGAGCTGGAAGAGTTGCATCATGTAGCCTGACGTGGTGCAGCCTTCCCTCTTCTGCTTAAATCTGACTGCTCTTCTCGTGCCGTTTCTGCTTTCAGAGAAGGATCCCCGCCTGCCTGTTTCCTTCCTTGCGACTCTCTTCTGTGTATAACGGTTCCCTTGGTGCAATAATCCAGTCTGTCCTCTGCAGTTCACCGTTGGCTTTGGAGGCAGTTTTTCTTTGCTGAGGCCGTCACTGTGATGAAAAATGAAATCTGACCTCCAGCTGCGGCGTTGAGCTCTGCAAACCTGTTCAAAACACACATGTTAGTTCCTCTCTGGGCATGTAAACCTCACTGATATCCGTCTCTGATTCTGGCTGACGAAGCTTTCTCTACATCTACATACCTGCGTTTATGGACTTTCAGAAGACCGTCTCAAAGTTTCGACCTTTATCTGCTTCATCCATCCCAACTCCATCTCTGATGGAGATCTGTGTCCAGTAGTCAAGTCCAAGTTACTTCTGTCACGTTTAAAATCAAACTGAGAGGCATCCATCATCATTATCACCGGTTTCAGCACCAACAGCAAACCTCCAGAGAATCCAGAGTAGGGATGGGAATCGAAAACCGGTTCTTGTTGAGAACCGGTTCCCAATGAACCGGTTGCCTTTTTTGCAAACGGTTCCCTTATCAATTCCAGAGGGCACGAATGACGTCACCACGCATGTTGCGCAGTTACGCAACGTGTGCATTCGTGCCCAACAGGAAAACATGGCAACAAAGCGGCATAAACGCTCGAAAGTTTGGTTACATTTTACCAAAAAGGATGACGACACGGCGACTTGCAATACTTGCAATGTGAACATTTTAACAAAGGGAGGAAACACTAGCAACATGCAAAAGTATTTGCATACACAGAATAACTTTTAATGAATGTCGCGTGTTTGATCTGTTCCGAGTCCAGAGACTAGAGTGAATATTCCAACCTAGCAGCAGCGACAACGTTAGCCAGTCCTCTGCTGTTAATACTGTAACTAACAAACTAACACTGCCTATAATGTTAGCGCCATTTGCCTTATTGTAAAAACTGCTATTACTGACTACTAACATTAAATGAATCGCTTCTCATGCATTACATTTAGATGACCATGATGAGAGACGTGAGCTGTGTCCCAATTCAGGGGCTGCGTCCTTCGAGGGCTGGATTTGAAGGCCGATTACGTCACAGCGGCGCGCCGAAGGCTGTCCCATTTCGATTACTCCTTCAAATGCAGCCTTCTTTTCCCGCTGTTTGAAGGATCCATCCGCGAATCCCAAGATTCATTGCGCACAGTCAGAAAAATATTTAACAATGGCAGACGGAGAAGCGGGAAGCGGGAGAAGCGGAGAAAATTATACAATGAACATACAGCACCTGCCGGCGCCGGCGGACACGCCTCTCTTCCTCCTCCAACAAAATGAAAAACAAAAATAAAAACAAAACTTCTGGCTCCATTTCTTTTTTTTTGGTTCTTTCTTTCTTTTCTATCGTGTTTTCTTGCTTTCTTTCTGTCTATCTTGCTGTCTGTCTATCTTTCTTTCTTTCTACTTGGTTTAGTGACGTAGGACAAGGGCGGGAACAGCTGGTGACGCAACCAGGAAATCCCCCACAGGCTAGACCGTCTCATTTCACTAGCGTCCGTCCAGCCTTCGGTATGGCCTTCGCGGTCTTCGAAGGCGTGGCCTACGAAGACCGCGTCCTCAGAAGGACGCAGCCCCTGAATTGGGACACAGCTACAGTCTGGCTCAGAGGCTGCAGTACTAGCTCCAATCTACCGCTAGCTTCTCCTTTCATCAAGGCAGAGAAGAGTTTCCAAATGAGAATCGATAAAGAATCGAATCGTTAAAACAGAATCGATAATGCAATTGGAATTTTAAAAATCGTATCAATTCCCATCCCTAATCCAGAGCGTCTGCCGCCACACTTCGCGCAGCTCGTCTGTCACAGTTTGTTTCGGTTCCGGTTTTATTTTGAAACCTGTGTCTTTGGGTTTCAATTTTGTCTTGACTTCCCTTGTTCATATCATGTTATGATAACAACAATAATGTCACTACCCAATTTTAATCATACTCCCCGTCTGGATGCCTTTTATTTGACATAACACTGCAGAATATGGTGTTAATGCTGGCTGTTTAAAGCTCTGAGCCAGGAGTATAAATCATAATGTTTATCCAGTAAAACACTTGATGCACAGCTTTTACAGCTCCATCAGTTGACATTATTTTCTTATAATAAGATTTGATGCCTTTTCTCGGACATATATTAATTTTTCTTTTTTGTACTGCACAGTATATTATATCTTTAGACTGCTGATTGGAAAACACAAGAAATGTTTTTAATGTACAGTTTAAATTATCCATAGCCATAATAACAACAATAAAAGCAACTGAATTTCAAATAAATAAATAAATAAATAATGAAGCTGTTGCTGATGGAGAATATATATTTTTTTAATTATTATTGGTTTTGACACTTTGAAGCTACATGTTCGTCTTCCTTTTTACAAATGTATGTGTTGAAAATATTATCTGTTTAAACATGTTTAACATGTTTAAAAAAAAGAGTGTTAAAAGAGTGCAGGTACGGAGGAACATTATCTAATATTATTAGATATTATTATTATGACAGGTTTGGGGGGGGCTGACATCTCAGCTGAACAGAAACCATTTCAAATCTGAACTGAAGTAGGTTCATCCACATCGCCATCTAGTGGCAACTGGGTCAGAAAAAATACACAAAACAGAGAATAAATATGTAAATATAAAGACACAAGACATCATTCAAAAGTCTATTTTTCATCTTTGTTTATTTACTTAATTTGTATTCACGTTTTTGTAAATTAAACTATGTATTGTATCTGTGTGATTCATTGTTTTATGTTTTTTTTTTTAATTAATCCTCTTTGTCATTATTTACATCTATTTTTTATATATGTTGCTAATATGGTGAATTTATTTCCAAGTTTGGTGCAGAAAAGCTGCGTTTGTTGCTCTGGGAGTTATTGCAACTCGACTGTCTGATGAAAAGCTCTGCTTGACTCAACATGCTGCAGCTTTGATCGAGGCTCTGAAAGGTTCCTGAAAGGAGACGGGACTGAAGGACCTTCATCCGTCAGACTCCTCTGATAAAGTTTTCGGATCAGGCCCTGACTGCTGAGGGAATTCCCATGATGCCTCTAGATGCCTCTGGAAGCAGGCATCCCTGAGCCGGTCTCTCGTCTGTACCATGAAAGGTTTGGTTGGTCTTTTATTTACAGTATGACTTCTGTTTGTTGTTTGGCTGATTTGGTTTCAGAGGATTTGTTTAGTTCAGATTTTCTTTTTCTTTTCTAAATCAGTTTTGATCTTTCTCTCCCTTATTAAGACTCTGCTCCTCGCTCTTGTGTGTTAACCGGTTGCTTTACTTCCTGTCTCATTTTGATTGTTCTCGGCTGCATCCCCTGAGCTTCCAGTGTCCAGCCATCTCTCAGTACCAAGTTTGGACCTGTGTACTTGGTGGTTCACACTTCGTGAATTTAATGGCAGTGAGATGAAAAAATCTGAAAACATCAGAGGAAATCTTAGACCCTACGGTCTGTCACTGCATTTGCTGTCTAGTCTGACTTATTCCCTGTTGCTGTGTTTATCTTTTATGCCGTTCGAGTGTTTATGAACAACAGAGGTGTCAAGTAACAAAGTACAAAATACTTCGTTACCTTACTTAAGTAGAAATTTTGGTTATCTATACTTCACTGGAGTAATTATTTTTCAGACGACTTTTTACTTTTACTCCTTACATTTTCACGCAATTATCTGTACTTTTTACTCCTTACATTTTAAAAACAGCCTCATTACTCTATTTCATTTCGGCCTTTAAAAAAAAACTATCCAGTTAAATTGCTCCATCCGGATAGAGTGAATTTGGTTGTGGTTGTTTCAGATGTTCTTGTCCAGTTTTGTTCTTACATCCGTTCCCTCAGATTCCTGCAACTAAACTTGGATGTACATTCCAATAAAGGTTAGGATAAATGATAACATGCCTCTGAAGTTTGACTTTTTGCACCATTACAATACTTATAGGCAACTAGTCATCATATCTCCTGCTCTCTGAAACACATGTTAATGCTCAATAGTACACATATGCATTATACTAAGATGCATTCATTATCAATGGCTTTTGTCCTTAATGGCTTTTATTCCCCTTACATTACTTTTACTTTTATACTTTAATTTGTTTTAAAACCAGTACTTTTATACTTTTACTTGAGTAAAAAACTTGAGTTGATACTTCAACTTCTACAGGAGTATTTTTAAACTCTGGTATCTATACTTCTACCTGAGTAATGAATGTGAATACTTTTGACACCTCTGATTAACACCAAGCCTGGCTGCACTCTCTGTTTTAGTTTAGTTGTTTGTGCTCCAGTGTCTGAGTCCTAAGCCTCCTGAAATCCCGACAGCGTCTCTGTCTTGTCCTCTGACCTCCCAAAAGTCCGTCCTTTGGTTTGTTTCTGCAGGAGGCGTCTTCTTGTAAAAACAGACTTCCTCCTGAGGGGATCTGTTGGTTTCTGGTAGTTCGGCTGCATTATATGAAGATGTTTGTAACGAACTGGGAAACATATTTTTACTATAACTGAAATATAATTGCACTGAATGGGACTTAACTCTCTGTAAAATGCCCTGGAATGACTGTCGTTGTGAATTGGTTCTGTACAAATAAAGTGAACTTCACAGAATTTTATTTCTGCTAAGCAATTTATTTTTTCCAACAATGATTGCCTTAGTTTTATCATGTTGTATAAATACTGGATGGAAATCTGGTCACTTTTCTAGACAGGAATTCATAGTTGTCTCCACCCACTCTGACTTATGGGCGTGGCATAGCAACCTCACGTAAATTCATATAAAATCTTCAAAAGGACAGCATGAAGAATCAAAACCTCACTTTTCCAGTTTATTCACTTATTATATGATCTTTAAGATTTAAAAGATTCACGTTTATTCTTAAGATGCCATTTCAAAGGTATCGGCAGTGGGATCATCGCAGCGATTTCAACTCTTCCACAGACACACATTAGTAGGGGTTCTTGTAGGTGTGGTCCATGATGGACATCACTGCCAGCCACGTCTCCTGGGCCGTGGGGAGGATCTGACTGGCCGGCAGGAGGAAGCCGTAGCGGCCGGTGTCCCTCAGCTCGAAGGTGTACGAGTACTTGATGCCCTGTTCGTACGTCCAATCAACGGTGCTGCCGCTGGCTTGGTCTGCAAAGAAAACAGCAGCTAGATTTAGGATTACGGCATATAAATGTGTATGAAATGTACAAACTACCTCTAAAACTGTGAAGCGAGTCTGTATTTGGGAGCAGTGCTGTTGAAACTTACAGATTACGTTGATGATGCTGCCGTATCTGTAGCGGGTGCCGTACAGGGAGGCCAGGTCGGTGATGGCCTTCTGAGCTACTTTATGCTGTCAAAGAGATTACCATCATGATTTTTCACGATAGAGGGAATGCGCATGACGTCACAGATGCGACTTCACAGCGGGTTACGCCCACTGAGTGGCAGAAAGACTGAGTGGCAGAAAGACTGAGTGGCAGCGTAAACTTTCAGTTTGAACTGGAAAACATCTAAAATGGGAAAGAGCTGTTGTGCGATCGACTGTACTCATAGATTTAGCAAGAAAAAGAGTTATCGTTTTACAGACTGCCAAAAAATAAGCTTAAGAGGGACAAATGGATCGCTGCAATTCGCGGAAACAACTGGATTCCAGGCACCAAAACGTGGATTTGCGGTTCCCATTTTGTATTTTTGGGTAGCTAACGTTAAACGGTCAAATCATAAAGTTCGGTGTCCTCATCATTTTAATTTCGCCAACAAATCCTGCCTTGAAGTAAGACCAAGCGTCAAGACTTTTGTATGCCTTCAAGCTTTCCCCGGCGTGGAAATTAAGTACATACTGTATAAATATCAGGAAACTCGATTTGTGGACAAATATTAATGTCCATGGACCACTGGTTATTCGGGTAACTGTACGGGTCACTGTCAAGTCCAACTGCCTTTAATTTAAGCCCATTATCGGCTGTTATCCCGTCTTCTCCACTAGTTGCAGCTGTTTTTGCTGATGTTTTGCCACTCAGTGCGAGTAAGGGGGCTGGTCCAGTGGGGAAGTGACGTCAATGCATACCCTCTATTATTATCACATATCTTACAGACAAGATAACATAAAATAATGTGCTATATTTTGTTAAAGTTGAAATGGTGTTTGTACCAGCTCAGCCTGGTCCTTGGCGGGGGTCCTGGTGTAGCCGTAGGGGTACAGCAGCATCTGGGAGTAGGAGTGGATGGACATGAAGGCCTTGATGTTGCCATGGGACTTCACAAAGTCCACAATGGACTTGACCTCAGACTCAGAGTGAGCTCTGGGTCCGCGATAGGTCTCTGAGCAGGGGTTGTTGCTGGCACCGGGTGCTAGGAAAGTGCACGGGAATGCAGAGGACAAGGTGATTCACCGTATGATTTAGCTACAGGACAAGACTAAACAGTTCACTTAAAGTTTTACATTTCTTGTTTTCCTGAAGGTAGCTAGCTACAAATTACCACTCTGTATACTTTGCACATGACTTTGTTCTTGTTAGCGCAGGTAATGGAGTCTAGTTTAGGTGTAGTTTTATGGTGTTCCACAGGGTTCAGTGCTAGGGCCAGTCTTGTTCAGTGTACATGCAGCAGTTGAAGTATAATCCAGAATCACAGCATAAATGTTCATTGTTATGCTGATGATACGCAGCTCTATTTGTCTATAGCCAGATGAAACAGAACCGTTAGCTAAACTTGTCTTAGGGACATCAAGGACTGGATGTCCACTAACTTTTTACTTTTAAATTCCAATAAAACAGAGGTTATTATCTTTGGTCCAAAGCATTTGAGGAAGGGATTAGATGGTGCTGCAATGGCGTCCAGTGCAACTGTGGGAAACATTAGTGTTATTTTAATCAGGAATAGTCGTTTAAACAGCATATTAATCAGGTTTGCAAAACTGTTTTTCAATCTTCGTAATATAGCAAAGATTTTAAAAATCCTCTCCCAGAGTGATGCTGAAAAACCTTTTCACGCATTTGTATCTTCTAGGCTAGATTATTGTCATGTATTATTAGCAGGATGTCCAAGTAATTCCCTAAATAGGCTCCAGCTGTTCCAAAATGCAACAGCTTGAGTGCATATAAGTATCTCATAACCATCACTGTTCTTCATTGTTCCTGTAGTTTGTTGTACTGGTCTACCCACTCCTTTTCTCTTCTGTACATGTTTGTAGGCCAGAGCTTCAGGAGCTGCATCCTGACCTACAGTCCCCCCCCCAACCACCTCAGCGTCTGTTGTCTACATCTGTTTATATAGTTGTCCTTGTAGTACACCAGTTAGCCATTGTGTCTGTGTCTCTACTTTGTCTGTTTTTCATCCTCTGTTTCCGATCTCTCTTTTCCTGCTCTGCCCAGCTGGTCTTCAGCAGGAGGGTCCCCCCTTATGATCCAGGTCCTGCTCAAGGTTTCTTCCTCCTAAAGGGGAGTTTTTCCTTGCCACTGTCATTGTTTATGTTATGTTTATGTAATAATTGCTCGGGGGTCATGTTCTGGGTCTCTGGAAAGCGCCTAGAGACAACTTCTGTTGTAATAAACGCTATGTAAATAAAATTACATTGAACAAAATTGAATTGTTCAACTATTAACAAAGACATTACCTCCAAAACCAGCATCCCAGTTCCTGTTGGGGTCAACTCCGACACATGAAGAACCACTGTTGGGTTTCCTGGTCTTACGCCACATACGGTTCTGAAAGAAATCAAACTACTTTTAGCTTTCATAGTAATACTTTCCATTTAAGGTGGGGTTTGCATGTAAGAAGGTCTGGGGTAAAAACCCATGAGCCTGTAATTGTAACAGAGTCGATCTGCTTCTTGAGGTTGTCTTGATTACAGCGACGGACCCCAGAGGATCTACTGACCTGGTAAAGTACTACTGCATACCACAATGGTATTCATGCATTACCTTCGCTGTTAGCAAGCTGTCAATAAGTAAAGGAAAAACCATAGTGTTATGATTAAGATGAATAAGAAGAAGAAAATTGTCGTTATAGAGCCATCCCTGGTTGGAGACATGCAGAGAAGATCAGGGCCCCTTAAAACTGTCCTGGACCCTGATGATGGAAAACCACTTGATGACAGGATGTTCCAGCTGCGAGCTGCAGCATATTTTAGGGTTAGAGTCAGAGGTGTCAAGTAACGAAGTACAAATACTTCGTTACCTTACTTAAGCAGAAATTTTGGTTATCTATACTTCACTGGAGTTA
Source organism: Cololabis saira (assembly GCF_033807715.1). Taxonomy (NCBI): domain Eukaryota; kingdom Metazoa; phylum Chordata; class Actinopteri; order Beloniformes; family Belonidae; genus Cololabis; species Cololabis saira. The sequence goes on from NC_084591.1 coordinate 11,477,231, forward strand.
TTATTTTTCAGACAACTTTTTACTTTTACTTACATTTTCACACAATTATCTGTACTTTTTACTCCTTACATTTTAAAAACAGCCTTGTTACTCTATTTCATTTCAGACTTTAAACAAAAACTATCCAGTTAAATTGCTCCATCCGGATAGAGTGAATTTGGTTGTGGTTGTGGCTCAGATGTTCTTGTCCAGTTTTTTTCTTACATCCGTTCCCTCAGATTCCTGCAACTAATCTTGGATGTACATTCCAATAAAGGTTAGGATAAATGATAACTTGCCTCTGAAGTTTGACTTTTTGCACCATTACAATACTTATAGGCAACTAGTCATCATATCTCCTGCTCTCTGAAACACATGTTAATGCTCAATAGTACACATTTATGGTTCTTTAATATATTTGCATTATACTAAGATGCATTCATTTTCAATGGATTTTACTTACTTTTACTTTTATACTTTAAGTAGTTTTGAAACCAGTACTTTTATACTTTTACTTGAATAAAAAACTTGAGTTGATACTTCAACTTCTACAGGAGTATTTTTAAACTCTAGTATCTATACTTCTACCTGAGTAATGAATGTGAATACTTTTGACACCCCTGGTTGGAGTTGAACCTGATGTTAAATGCTTACGTGACATAAGAAGTTGATCTCAGCTTATGTGTTAAAACGAAAGTTACGCCTGTAACTACGGTTCTATGAGTCCCGGATGACCGCCAGGCGGTGCTGTAAGCACTGGATATCTCCCCCTCGCGCATGCGCATGTCGAGTACAATACCAACAATGTCACGTCACCCGTGACCCCTGCATGACCCCCGGAAGGGTATATCTTCCGGCGTCAGCATGGGATCGGCTCCTAGAATCTTCTCGCGAGAGCACGAGGATTCGGAGTGACCGGCAGGCCTGGCGGTCATCCGGGACTCATAGAACCGTAGTTACAGGCGTAACTTTCGTTCTATTTCGTCCCTACTGACCGCCAGGCGGTGCTGTAAGCACTGGATGACCAATACCAACAATGTCACGTAGGATCCCGGTCACATACCTCACTGACCAGGGGCAGAAGGACCCGGGAGTAGAACCACGCCCAATGGTTGGGAGTGGCGACATTGATCCGGTAAAACCTGGAGAACGTGTCTGGCGACGTCCATGAAGTCGCGGTGCAGATGTCCTCCAGAGGCACCCCCTGCAGGGCAGCCCAAGAAGCTGCGACGCTTCTGGCCGAGTGGCACCTCACCCCCACTGGTAAGGGGCGGCAACTGGCCCTGTGGGTGCGCTCGACGGTGTCCACCACCCAGTGGGACGGCGCTGTCCAGAAACAGCACGCCCCCTGTTGGGGCCACCATGGCAGAGAACAAGCTGCTCCGACCGTCGCACAGGCGCGGTAGCATAAGCAGCAAGGGCCCGTACGGGGCACAAAGGGCTTGGCCCACTCTCTGCAGGACCTAGGGCAGGAACGCCACGTTCGGCCACAACGTAGCCCCTGAGCTGACTGACAGGGCATGTAACTCATCGACTCGCCGATGTCATGGCGAGGAGAAAGCTATCTCCGTAGAGAGCCACTTCAGGCCCACCCGGGCCAAGGGCCCAAAAGGGTGGAGAAGAGAGGGCACCTAGCACCATGGGCAGGTCCCACACTGCTCGGGGGTTTATATTCATGTTTATGTTCTGGTTCTCTGGAAAGCGTCTAGAGACAACATCTGTTGTATTAGACGCTATATAAATAAAATCGAATGGAATCGAAAACTGGGGCCTTTGGGCTCCTCGGGGGGGGGCAGCCTCAGAGCCCCCCTGAGAAAGAGAAACCAGCCGGTGGCACCCCACGGTGGCATTCTCAACCAGGGCATGTTGCGATGAAATGACCGCCACATACACCCTTAAAGTGGACTGAGCACGGCCACCATCCAGGAGGGACCGAAAGGAACCCCAGGATCGTGGCCACGGGGCAAAGAACAGGGTCCTCTGCCCCGTCTGCACACCAGGCAGAGAATCTCCCCCACTCGCACTCATACCAGAGGCGGGTGGGAGGCACATGGGCATTCGAGATGCCAGCCCTGACAGGTTCAGGACAGCTTGACAACAATGGGTCGGGCGCCGCAGCGGCCAGACTCAGAGCCAAAAACGACGGGGTCGGGGTGCAAAACCTGAATCCCCGGCTGGAAAAGACGGTCCCTCTGGGGGGCGTCATGTTGTGTCGCAGCAGAGCCTCCGCAGCAGTGGAAACTATGTTTCCCCGGTCGGAAGGGGGCCACCAAGAGGAGCCCGTGAGCCCTCTGGAGGACCCTCTGCAAAGGCGGCTTGCGCCGGGAGAGGAAGTCCGTCACCCGGTTCCTGTCTCCGAAGGCCGGGCAGGCGAGGAGCTGTCCACGCTAGGAGGCCCCGGGACACCTGCAGCAGCTGTGCAGAGTCGGGGCCCCCTCTGGTGGCCGATCAAGGAACAGTGGACACACTGTCCGACCGACCCGGCACGTGCCTCCCCCACAGGAGTTGCAAAAAATGTTAGTGTGAAGTGCAGAGCCCAGAGCTCCAGCACGTTGATGTAGCGCGTGCGGACCCGGGAGGACTACTGATGACAGCCTCCCGGCAGGGAGGGGAAAGCGCCTAAGGGCACACCCCTCAGCCGGAATGTCCCGCCTCTTCAGGGTGCAAGGGTATAGACACACACCCGCGAAACCCTGACCAGCCTGCGCCCGTGCCTCTTGGCATCCAGGCGAGGCTGTCCAGCCACATTGCAGGGGGCGTAGCGACAGCAGGCCCAAAGGTATAAGAGGGGCAAGGGTTGCCATCACGCACCTGGTGAAAAAAGTCCTCGGTGACAGGGAGAGCCCGCACAGGAGCACCCTGAACCGACAACGGTGGCCCCGGTAGGCGAGCCCCCGGAACCACCGGTGACGTGCCGCGACCGGCACGTGAAACAAGCGCCCTGTAGGTCCACAGTTGCAAACCACTTCCTCCTGACCAACGCAGAGCATCTGCTGTGGTCAAGCCTCCGGAAGAGCAAGACCTTCATGTATTCGTCGAGGTCCCTCAAGTCCAAGATGGGACGACGTCCGTCGTCTCTCTTGCTGACGAGAAAGTAGCTCAAGTAGAACCCCCAGGCCGCGGCGGGGGGTCCACCGGCATGATGGCGCTCTTGGCCAGTAGGGCGGGCAACACCTGAGCCCGAGCCGGAATGTTTGCCGGGTCTCTGACGATGGTCATCTCAACCCGGCCGGAGATAGGAGGCCGGTGTCGGAACTGCAATACGTACCCCCGGGCTAGGGTGGAAACCACCCGGGCCCCAATGAGCAGGCAGCCCAGTAACCGAGCTGCTGCCGGAAAAGTAGCTGACGACCGGCTCCGTGGCCTTAGCGCCGTCTCCCCCGGGCTCCGGACGTCCCGGGGGGGCGACGGTCGGGATCAACGCCCCGACGCTGGTGGGACAGTCCGCGCACAGGGGGGCGAAAGTCACCAGCAGGCTGACTCACAGACCGCTGAAAGCCGCGCCGGCCGCCGTGGGCAGGCGGCCGGGGGCGAGGCCCGGGGGCCGGTGAAGGGCCTCCCGGTGTACAGGAGGCGGCCGCACCCCTGTGAAGGTACACCAGCCGCTGCCTGGTCTCATCAGCCAGGGCGGTGCGGTTCAGAGCTTCCAGGGCAGTTGCCCCAAACAGCTCCCCCGCCTCTGCCGGTGCCTGACGAAGAACCCTACGAGCAGTCTCCGTCAGGGGTGACTGCGCCAGTCAGACATGACGGCGCGTGTGCACCAGGGTGGACATCAGCCGCCCCAGTTCCCTCGTTTGGGAGGCAAAAAGCCTGTAGGGATATGTCACACATATCCTGTGTGGAATCATCCACCTGTGCATCCTGCAGGGAGGTGGAGAGAGCCAGTAGCAGATGAAAAAAAGGGTGTTCCCCAGCCGGCCGATGCGTGCCGCTGTTTCATAAGCCTTACAAATATGCCCATCAGTAACCCTACTCTGGGTAGAGGGGCACTTGGGATCTGGCTTCAGAGCCTCATCAGGAGCCACTATCAGTGCTGCAATGGAGGGCTCGATGGGGGGGGCATGTGGTGGAGACCAGCCACAGCAGCGTCCTCCATCGCCGTCAGAGCACGGTCATCAGCCGGCTGTGACATCTCTCCAGCATGAGTGCAGCGCCCTCAAAAAACTCCGACAAAGACGGAATGTGAATTCCACCGGAGAAGGATTGCGCCTGTGGAAGGCGCTAGAGGCCACCTCCGCACGCGGTGCATTCGGCTGCAAGTGTGCCAGGGCAGTGCGGATAATGCTCTGCACGGAGGAACAAACCGTCCCCTCCCGAGAGCTCTGGGCAGATGAGTGCGAGGAGAACCCCGAGCGCTGTGAGGCCGGGTCCCCTGATGACACGTTGAAGTGGCTCGCCGAGGCTGCAATGGAGATGGCGTCCTCCGGCAGCGGCGGTGGCGACCCCAGAGCAAACTCTGGCATGGCAGGTTCCACCTGGCCAGTACCAGGTTGCAGATTGAGGAGGGGCGCCCTCATCTGCTCCATGTCGGCAGCCAAGCGATCTACCTTCGAGGAGAGCTGGCTCGTCATCCGCCGTCGTTTGGGGACCCCCACCACTCTCTTTGCCGATCGCTTCAGAGAAGACCCCGGCTGAGATGAGGGGAGGCTGGCCAACGGCCCCGCTGCTCAGGGCCGAGGCACGACACGCAGAGGTCCTGGTCATCCGCAGGGTCCAGGGCGGCCATGCACCCTGGGCATGAACGCTCCATCACAGCGACCGGTGGGAGAGGGAGCGGACACGCTGCCGTCGCCACGGATGTGCTGGCAGGAAAGAGGAGCGGACACGCTGCCGTTCACACGAATGTGTCGGTGGGAGCGGTCACGCTGCCGTCACCACGGATGTGCCGGTGGGAGAGGGGAGCGGACGCGCTGCAGTCACCGCGTAGGTGTCGGTGGGAGAGGGGAGCGGAAACGCTGCCGTCACCACAGCGAGCACGCTGCCGTCACCACCAATATGCTGGCGGGAGAGGGGAGCGGTCACGCTACCGTCAGCACGGATGTGTCAGTGGGAGAGGGGAGCAGAAACGCTGCCGTCACCACAGCGAGCACGCTGCCATCACCGCCAATGTGCCGGCGGGAGAGGGGAGGGCCACGCTACCGCCAATACGGATGTGTAAGTGGGAGAGGGGAGCGGAAACGCTGCCGTCACCACAGCGAGCACGCTGCCGTCACCACCAATATGCCGGTGGGAGAGGGGAGCGGCCACGCTACCGTCAGCACGGATGTGTCAGTGGGAGAGGGAGCGGACATGCTGCCGTCACCACGGATGTGCTGGTAGGAGAGACGAGCGGACACGCTGCCGTCCACACGAATGTGTCGGTGGGAGCGGTCACGCTGCCGTCCACACGAATGTGTCGGTGGGAGAGGGGAGCGGTCACGCTGCCGTCACCACGGATGTGCCGGTGGGAGAGGGAGCGGACGAGCCGCCATCACCACGTAGGTGTCAGTGGGAGAGGGGAGCGGAAACGCTGCCGTCACCACAGCGAGCACGCTGCCGTCACCGCCAATATACAGGCGGGAGAGGGGAGGGCCACGCTACAGTCAACACAGGTGTGTCAGTGGGAGAGGGGAGCGGAAACGCTGCCGTCACCACAGCGAGCACGCTGCCGTCACCGCCAATATGCAGGCGGGAGAGGGGAGGGCCACGCTGCCGTCACCACGGCTATGAGAAAAGGCAAAAATAGGCGTCTTTACTCAAAAAGAAGAGAACAATCCTCTCTCGTTTCTTTCCTTTTTTTTTCTTTTTTTTCAAAAGAAAAAAATAATCTGCAAGGAAAAAATAATGTTGTCACATTAATAAAGTGGGAGAGGGAGCGAAACGCTGCCGTCACCACAAATGAGCCGGTGGAAGAGGGTCGTGGCCTTCACCACGGCTGTAAGAAAGACCAAAAAAGGTGTTTGTATTGTTTTTTCAAAAGAAAAAAAAAAATAATCCTTTTCTGTCTTCTTTTTTTTTTTTTTTTTCAGCAGAAAAAATAACTGCACAGAATGTTCAGGTGTCGGGCGCAGCCAACAGCTTACCTTCTGTCAGCTGGGCCAGGGGGGCGGGGCGGGGAGACGCCGCCGCCGCCGCAACGAACACCAATAAATACCAATAAATACCGCGCGGCCACAGCCTCTCGGAGGACGACAGAGATCGTTACTCCTACCTTACGGCACGAAGCTGCACGGGGGCCGGCGGTTTTAGGAAAAGGAGGAAAGGAAGAAGCTTTCACAAAGCTCCTATTTCCGTCCTGTACTTCAGACGCGCGATGCGAGAAGAAATAAGGAGCCGATCCCATGCTGACGCCGGAAGATATACCCTTCCGGGGGTCATGCAGTGGTCACGGGTGACGTGACATTGTTGGTATTGTACTCGACATGCGCATGCGCGAGGGGGAGATATCCAGTGCTTACAGCACCGCCTGGCGGTCAGTAGGGACGAAATAGAACATATATCAGCCATTGGATTTATTTTCTTGTGGTTTACTTCAATGATTTTATTTGTGTTAATTCTGCTTTTCACTCTTGGATTCTTTGTTAAATCTCAATGTCATCTTTAGTGCAGCGTCCGTAGCTTTCATGGCTGAGCTTCCTTTTGTTTACATCCTTTATGTGACTCAGACGTGGCAACAGAGTAAATTAAATATTGATAAATGTCGAGCAACAGTCATTTTTACAGACATTGCAGCAACCTATCTGTCTTCCCAGCTTGGAAATTATGAAGTAGTAACAGGAAATACCATGGTATCAAGTGGACCAGTCACCCGGCGTGTGGTTCAGACCCGTGCCAACCTAAGTGAGGTTGCATTTTTATGTGGAAACAAAACTACTTTTATTTATAAAACAAATACGTTTGTGTCCACTGTACTGACTGTAGAGTATAAATCTGACGCTGTACTGTAATTTCAGTTTAGAGCAGTAGTGTAAACGTTTACGTCATCCCGGGCCACGTCAGCATTATGATTCCTGTCCAAGGGCTGCTTGCACTTTTCTTTCTCAACCAGCTGTGATATCACATTTCCCACTAGTTCCTGTACTCGCTCTGCGATGGTGTTGCTCGACAAGCTCATTTTAGGAGCCTGGTCAGACAAAACTTGCTCATATGATGTTATTTAAATCACACCACCACAAAGCGTGTTTTAGTAAATTTGGGAGAAAACCGTCCAGTAGGTTGATGCCATCGTGGACAAAATATCCTGCTGCACGAGACGTGTAGTTGTGGTTCATGTACGCCTCTAAAACTATAATTATGCAACTTCCTCTGCACGCTCTCCCAGACCAGACAAAATGAGGTGGAAAACTGGCTTTGGCCTTCAGTTTGATGAATATGGTTTAAAGTTGAAACAGCTGAGCCAATGCTTGCGCCACACAACTCCTAATGATCCAGTTTATGTAGTATTCTGTTAAGGCGGAGCTCTGTTAACAATTTGCTAACCAACCTGTGATTTGTTTGATAAGTATTATTTATATTTATATTTATACATTTTATAATATTTATATTTATACATTTATATTTATAAATGTATATTTATATTTGTAAATAAATACTTGTATATTTATAAATGTATTATAAATGTATATTTATTTATTATAAATTAAAATAATAATAATAATAATAATAATAATAATGATAGTAAGAAAAAATAATAATAATAATAATAATAATAATAATAATAATAATAATAATAATAATAATAATAATAATAATAATTATTATTATTATTATTATTATTATTATTATTATTATTATTATTATTATTATTATTATTATTATTATTATTATTCAATAAGCCACCGTGCTGCACAACAAATAAATATGTGGTTTCTGCACTGGAAGTATATTTGAAGAAACCTTTCAAAAGACTGCATGAGCAATGGGAAATACGTCTTAAACTTTGTGGTTAAAAATCTTATCTTAGTTACACAAAACTTTTCCAAGTATATCCAAAATATGTGACAAATGCCTTACTGAAAAAGCCACTCTTCTCCACTGTTATGCTCTGTCTCCTAAGTTAATTCCATTTTGGTCTTGCATATTTAAAACTATGTCAGATATGTTGCAAACAGAGTTGAAACTGGATCCACTTTTGATCGTGTTTGGAGTCTCTGATCAGTTTTCTCAACTTAATAAATGTCAACAACAACTGTTATCTTGTACTTTTATTATAGCAAAGAAACTTGTTTTGATGTTTTGGAAAAAAAAACAGAAATCCCTCCTGTCAAATTATGGCTGGAAGAAACAAACTGAGATGGTTCAATAAGACTTGGCAACCCCTTCTACAATATATTGATGACTCAAGCTGAATAGCGGTACGATTTGATGGCCTCCCCTGTTTTGATAAGATGCAAGCCCTGGGAAGAGGGGAGGGGGGTGGGAAATGGGGATTGTTTTATGCAGGTCTTTTTGTGTGTTGTTTTCTTATGTACCTTGTGTTTGTTTTGTATCTCTTTATTTTTTAAAAATTAGGATATTGGACATTTTCTTCTACGACTGATTCCTCAATAAAAAAGTTAAACAATAAAAATATGATCTTACTTTGGTGTGGGTGTAGTGATATCCATCAGGGTTGGTGGAAATCTCCAGGAAGATGTCCATGTTCTTGAGGATTGCGGTGAGAGCGGGGTCACGTCCATAATCGGTCACAATCTATGCAGAGAACATGATGACGGCGCAGAAGGTTAAAGGTCAGTCGCGGAAGAGATGGAGAACAACAAACCGAGCAAATCAGAGCACCTTCTTGGCGAACCAGGTGCCGCTGGCCTGGGTGACCCACTCCCTGGAGTGGATCCCAGTGTCGATCCAGATGGCGGGACGGTTGGTTCCACCGGTGCTGAACTAGGACACGGGAAGGGAGAGGAACGGTCGGATTAATCAAATCAAATCAAATCAAATCAAACTTTATTTGTATAGCACCTTTCATGCATAAAATGCAGCACAAAGTGCTTTACATAAAAACAATACACAAATATAAAACTTATTAATGCCCTGACCCCCACCCCCCTCCCCGCACACACACAGACAGACACAAGCACACTACAATTCACCCAAGTTACACACGCAGACACACGCATCTAATAATGAATAATAATATTGACTTGGTTTTATATAGCGCCCTTCAAGGCACCCAGAGCACTTTACAGGGATCATTATTCATTCATACACAGTCTCACCGGTGGTGGTAAGCTGTTGTTGTAGCCACAGCTGCCCTCGGGCAGACTGACGGAAGCGTGGCTGCTATATTGCGCCAAACGGCCCCTCTGACCACCACCAACATTCAAACACATTCACACGGGACAAGGTGGCTTGCCCAAGGACACTACGACAGCAAAATGAGCTACTGCCGCCCCCATCTATATAAATATGGGTGTAGACATGGCTGAGTACTGAGGATCCAGGTGAGGAAACGGTATCAGGGAGCCATCCATGCCAGGAGGTCTCATAACCCGCAGCTACAAGGGGGGTCTCCACAGAGACCACCCCCCCCTGGATGGATAGAGGAGTCCACACCACAGCGGTGAAGCCGTGGTGCAGAGCTCCACAACCATCCAGGTCAGAACCACCCCCAGGACGACCCCCTGCAGGCCAGAGTCACTCCCAGCATGGAGGCTCCCCATGAGGAAACACTGGAGCTAAAAGCTACAAGAAAGCAGGATAAGATAGGCTATGGTTAAAATACACACTAAAAAAGTATAGAAGTGTAACATAAAATCATAAGAATAGGTCTAAAGAGCAAGAAATTAGAAACTGAGATAATAAAACAATAGAATGTATAAAATAGACCATAAATAACGACTAAAACATTTAAATATAACATTGAGATAAAAGAATTAGATAATAAAACAGGATAAACTAAACTAAATATTAATATAATAAATATTAACCAAGGGGAGCATAGAAAATTATAAAGAGTTAAATGAGTCAGTTAAAAGCCTGATTAAAGAGATGGGTCTTGAGTCTCTTTTCAAAAACATCAACAGTCCCTGCGGCCCTGAGGTTCTCCGGAAGGCTGTTCCACAATCGGGGGGCATAATAACTGAATGCCGCCTCCCCGTGTCTTCTGGTTCTACCTTTTGGTATCGTTAAAAGGCACCGGAGGACCTCAGGGTCCACGAGGGTCGATAGGGTAAAAGTAGAGCAGACAAATAAGACCGTTAAAACACTTAAAAACTAGTAGAAGAACCTTCAAATCGATCCTGAAGCGCACGGGGAACCAATGCAGGCAATTCTTAATGGTGCAATCACACTTAAAACCAGAAACTGTTATGTTTATGTTCAGGCGGCAACGTTCGTACATGCTGAGGAGACCTGATCCATGAAGGCAACCGTGAATCAACCTCATTTTAATCTTTTGCAGTCGAGCTCTGGTGTTCTGGACTTTTGCGTACCTTGAGCACATTGAGGGGGCGGCCCTCGTAGCTGTGGCCAATCACTATCTTGCTGACCATGCTGGGATTCTCTGCCACCAGCATGTCCTGGAAACTGTAGATCTGAGGAAAAGACAAAATACTGCTGTGAATGCACATATTAGCTGAGGAGACGTAGTTAAACAGTCCTGATGTGATGTTCCTTTTACTGCACTGACCTCGTTCAGGGTGTGATACCTGGAGAAGTCGTAGTCGTCAGTTTTCTGGGGCTGAGCCAGAAGGGCAGCAGAGTCCATCTCCTCCTGCTCCCTCTCCATCACCTCCTGAAGGAGCATCACATGATACATTTGAGTGGCGGATCAAAAGGCTGAGAGATTTGCGGTTGTTTCGAGGTTTCACCACGTACCTGCAGGTCTTCAATCATGGTGGAGTACTCAATGTCGTGGGTCTCCAGGAAACTCTTCAGAGCCTCGACGGTGTGGGCGGGAACTCTGATATCTACAGGAGAGGTCACATCTGTCACCCCCCTCCAGACGTCCAACTGGAGCAAAGAACACAGAACATGTTATTTCATTTAAAAAAAAGACATGAGATGTCACATATTTGAATCTTTGCTTCTTATATTTTCATCCAGAAACTAGAATTAAAATGAATATAAGTAAGTTACCTCAAACTCCATCATGTCCTCGAGGACCTTGAGAATCGACAACTGCTCATCATCCTTTGGGACGAGCCGAAGTACCTGATGACTGCAAAGTGAGAATCAGAAATGTATTGTGGGAGCTGAGGTATTAGTTTGGCCAACTAAAATAACTTTTGACAAACATAGATGTCAAATAAAAATAGGACAAACAAGACCAGCCTTGATATTATTATTGCTATTCAAAATGAGGCTTATGCAAAAGTGACTTTAGACGTTAGGCTCTTTTCATGGTCTGGTATCAAGGTAAGTGCCCAAAGTAATCCAGCGGCGAGTCAGGGATTCAAACATCCGCCCAAAAACGGTTTGGTTGGTGATCATTTCTCTGTCCTATAAACTGTGATGTTCCCCAGGGGATAATTGTTGGCCCACTACTTTTGTAATATAGTTTAACCAGAGGTGGGTAGTAACAAGTTACATTTACTCCGTTACATTTACTTGAGTAAGTTTTGGGAAATTTTGTACTTTTAAGAGTAGTTTTGAATCACTATACTTTTTACTTTTACTTGAGTAGATTTGTGAAGAAGAAACTGTTACTCTTACTCCACTACATTAGGCTAAATTGAGCTGTTACTTTTCTTTTATCCCTTTTATCCGCATAGGCGTCAATCTCGTGACATCACTGAGTGATTTTTGGGAAAAATGTTCGTTTTTGTATGTTTTGTCACATAAACACAGACTCAAACACACACACAGAGTTTCTATGAGTTCATGGGCTTGTTCTAGTTCTGCCTGGTTAAAAAAGAAAAGTACAAAGGCTTGAAATTTTGTGCTACTTGTGCTTAATTTATTTTTTTATTCTGTTATTATTTTATTTGTTTTATTATTTATTAAAGTACTTGAATTTACTTTAAGATTATTTTAATTTAAGCTATTTTTAATTAATTTTAATTGTATTATTTTATTGATTTAATTTGCCTGAAGATGATTATTTTGTACTTTTGTCTGTTTGAATTGTTGTGTTAAAAAAATAAATCAGACGTTACTAAACAGTTACTCAGTACTTGAGTAGTTTTTTCACCAAGTACTTTTTTACTTTTACTCAAGTAATTATTTGGATAACTACTTTTTACTTCTACTTGAGTCATATTATTCTTAAGTAACAGCTACTTTACCCACCTCTGAGTTTAACATTGATGTTGCACCAACAGTTTACGATCAGGAACAGGTCAAGGTAAGAATGAAATATACAACAATATTGTTTGGCATTGTTCAGGTAAGGTATTATTTTTTTTCTCTTGCAAATTAGAAGTTAATCTTGCACCGCTGATTTTAAGCTGAGGTCTAAAGTTTAACCAAAGCTAAATTCCTAAGAGATACAAACTTCATGTGACCTTTTGAATTCTTGTGCACTGATTTTTCTAAGAAGCATTTTACAAAGCCAGAATATTTGGCTGTTAAATAAATGTTTGTGTTGTAGTTCTCTTCTTCGCCACAAAACAAAACAACTGAATGAACATCCAGCTAGTAGCCTATGGCGATTCCCTTTGTTGTTGCTAAGGATTTTCCACTCGTGGGTTTTATTTCACATTTACACTTTCTGTGTTTTTAAAGGTCAAGTTTTTAATCTATAATCAAATCAACTTGTGCAGTGTTCTTGCAGCAGATCTGTTTTTACCGTGAAACCCCTTCATGGCTAACTCCAGCTATTTAAATTCAGTCATGATCGTGACACAAGCTAGCAAATGCTATCAGAGCATTACACGCTACCCTCAAGAATCTCCGCATGACTCTTGTCTCTGGAAAACACCTCCTGTTTTTAGTGTCATTGAAACAGATTTGCGCTTAAAGGAGACTCATACACCTTTTCCACCAAACCGGTTCCAGAGCTGGTTCACAACTTGTTCAACTTGCGAACCAGCTGAGAACCGGTTTTCATTTGCCATAGCTCGGCGTGCTAAGGGGAGCCACATCATTACATCTCTGCAAACCTTAGTTACATCGCTGTGTTTGCATTGGCGCGTACCAACAACTATGGACGACCTTGCAGTTGTACAGCTGCTGCTTCTGGCTTTACACTACTTCATTGACAAGAGACAAGTTGTCTCCCCCACAGACCACTGCTACTTTGCTGGATCAATACTTGGTTGCTTATTTGAAAATGTCTCCGTCTCCCAGTCTTGCTATTCCCGTTGGTCTTAATAACTCCTTCCCCCTCCGCTTACGTAATCAGTTCTTTCCTCTAGACCAGCAAAGAGTTGGTGCTACCTTGGAACCAGTTTTTCCAGCCCGGAGCCAGTTCTTTGTCAGTGGAAACAGAAAACCCAGTTCCAAACTCAGCACTGGCCCAGAACCAGAACCAGAACCAGCCCTGGAACCGGTTTGGTGGAAAAGGGTAATAGTGTCTTGTTACAACCAAAAACGTAATAACGGCCTATAACGTAATAACTGCCAATAATGTAATAATTTTGGCCATTTCAAATGTAATAAAGCCAATAGTGTAATAATGTGCCAATAATGTAATAAAACTTTTGAGTCAATAATGTAATAACTTTTTGCCGATAATGTAATAATTTTGTAATAATTTTTTAATACCAGGCCAATAACGTAATAACCAGCCAATAATGTAATGCCTTATTACATTATCGGCAAAAAGTTATTACGTTATTGGCTCAAAGGTTTTCTTACATTATTGGCACATTATTACACTATTGGCCTTATTACATTTGAAATGGCCAAAATTATTACGTTATTGGCAGTTATTACGTTATTGGCCATTATTACGTTTTTGGTTGTAACATGTCTCCTTTATCAAAAATAGATACAGTGTCCTGAGGTGTTGCGTTAAGGTCTGTGACCTTTGTTTGGTCCAAACCCCAAAGAAATACACTCCAACAGTTTCCTTTTCAACGTGTCTTTACAGCTCTGTTCATAGCAGACTGTTATAGATGGTGGATCGCTGCAAATCTGAACAGCTCAACGGCTGACGTAGTTGTTGTTCTCGGTTGTCCGAATTTAAGAGTTTTTGTAGTCGTAAATGTAGGCTCTGTAGCATAAAATAGTTACTTCCTTTTGATTGGTCACCTTTAGTGCATATGTAAAAGTTTCTAAACGTACTGATTGTTGTTCCTTAGTTGTTGCTTTGGATTAAAGTGTCTGCTAATTAACTTAATGTCTGTCTACATATATAAAAACCAAATCATATTTGAAGAAAAGCAGTCCATGTCCCAGCTCCACTCACCCGTGAAACGCCTCCTTGCCGAGAACGGCCACAAACAGCGCGACGAATGCGAGCAGCCCCTTCATCGTGTCCAAGAGTGTGAATCCGGGCGGCCGAACAGCTGCTTTTATGGATGAGTGTGTCGGGGCGCGTCCGCCAGCCTCGACCTTGGTCAGGGCGATAGAGGCTTGTCACCGGCTGCTGCCGTTCCCAGGCCGCCCTGGAGATACCACAACAAAATGAAGTCCACGCTGCTCTGTGCTCCTGATTAGGTGAACTTCTGTTTCGACAGAAATGCGGAAGGTATTTCACGTCTGCTCGCTTGGTCTCGAGGTTTGTGTGAAGCCGGCTTCGGAGGAAAAAACTTTATCATGATTTTGGCACAAAAATGATGAAATAAGATGATGATTAAATAAACAGCAAAGTTTTTGTTTCTATTGTCATTAAACCTTTAGTATGTTTTTATTCTGCATACCAGGGTAGTTACTTCGTTATCTGTGGAATGGTAAAAATGCCACAAAGAAAAGTCGTAAATCTATAAAATAATGAGAAAATAAATTTGTTTGTCTTTGCACATCCTGGCCAAGGTTCTCCGGGGTTGTTTCCCTCAGGTTTTAGTAAACACTGCACTTATTGATCGGCTCCTCATCCGCCTTCACGTCTAATTTTGTCACGTTAGTGAATACAGTCATTGAGAATTGTAAAATATTCATTACTAAACCTTTGACCTTTGAATGCCTTTACCTACTTGATTATAAAACATTCACCCAATATTTCATCATGTGATAATCTAAGACCAACTCACAAGCTGGCAGAGCAACAACCGCTGGCATTCCTCTCTGATACGACCGTTTTCCACTCTGAACATTCGTCTTATGCAACCAGGCTGATAAGGTACAAGAGAAGTGAAATAATGTGGAAGAACACCTGCAGGATTCACAGAGACTTACAGAAAAGCTGCAGAAGCTCCTCCGTCGACATGCTGAGCTCCTACCGGCTCAGTTCAGGCATCGCTGAACGCTTCAGACGTAGACAGAACACCTTTAAAATCTGCTTAGGTCACAGTGAAAAAGCAGTTTGACAGTAAAGGACTTCCTTTTTTAACTCATTTCACTTTATAATGGACTGAAACATGCTCATTTGAGTATTTCTCTTTAGCGAAGTCCTAAAACAGAAAGACAAAAAGAGAGTCATTTTAAAGAGCCATAATGTAAGGATTTTGCAGTGGGCAGAAACAACCCCATATCCTACAAATGGAAACTTCTGTTATGACAAATGTTTCCTGTAGGACCCCTGCAGGTCAGTAGTGGAAGTGCCAAGGTCTGCAGTTCGTGCACACTCATGCTGTTGCAGCTCAGGCTGATAAAGACCTTAAACATAATGCAAAAGAATACAAATTTATACATGTGAAAAAAATGTAAATATGAAGGTTTTGGAATGACGTGGTCAAAGTCCAGACTTCCTGACTGGAACACTGTGGCCAGACCTTAAGATAGGGGAGAATAAGTGGAGGCCTCTGCAAACATGGCTTTGCAAAACACAAAAGCACCTGGTCCAGACGGGTACCCATTCAAATTTTCCTAGAAATTCTCAGGAATATTAACTCCACGTTCACTTGAAGTGTTGACTCACAAGGTAAGGTTGCTCTGCCAAGGACGCTTTTATAACATTGGTGCTTAAGCTGGGGAAAGACAGAAAGAACTCTGGCTATTATTGACTGAACACCCTGCTTAATTGTGATATCGAGATACCAGCTACAGTATTGACATCTTCTAAATGGCTAAACATCTAGTGAAGTCAAGTGATGAAATTTTAGGAATTTTTTATTTGAATGATGAAGTAAATTTGGTTTTGGCGACAATTTTGGGTTGTGGATGGAGTTTTTCTACTTGAGTCCTGAAGCATCAGTGGTCACCATTAGGAATCAGTCTGCATTCCTTTCGTTGAAAAGGGTGCACATTGAGGATCGCCAGTAATGTCCACTTTAAATATAGTTATTAAATCCTTTCTATAATACTTAAATCAATACCAGGAATACAAAGAATTCAAAGATGGGGACTGAATTACTTGGTATCCCAGTATGCTGATGACTCGTTGTACGTGTCAGACCAAATACATGAATCTCCTGTTTTTTTGAAAGTATCAGTGTTATTTCTTCTATAAACTCTTCCTACTTAAGAGTCAGCATTTCTCTATAAATGCTAAAAAGGCTATGCTGCTTATTTTATTTTATTTTATGACTGGGAATCTCCAGATATATACTTATAGTATATACATCTTACATCAATTGAACTCAAGTGAACTTTCCAGAGCCACTGAAAACGGCTGTAATTGAAACTCTGCTGAAAAAGGACAATATTGACAAGACAAAATGAACAACTACAGGCCCATCTCGAGTATTCCATTCAGAAAGATAATAAATGACTTTTTAACACAAAATAACTGCCATGATGCCTTCTAGTCAGGTTTTAGACAGAAACACAGCACTGAGACGCGCTGATCAAAGTGTTTAATGACATACTGTATGTCTGAATGGAAACATGGAGTGGAAACATGATTTACTGTATCTCAGTGCTGAATTTGATACAGTTGACCACAATATTTTACTCAAACGACTGGAGAACTGGGTGGGTCTTTCCAGACCTGTACACAACTGGTTCAAAACATACTTTACTGTGCTGTTGCCCAAGGTTCCATCCTGGAGAACCTTTTTTTTAAACATCTACATGCTACCACTGGCACAGATTATAAAGAATAACAAAATAAGTTACCATACCTACTGTATGCTGATGACACCCCTATATATATATATAAAACAATGTCACCAGGAGACAGTTTGAAGAATGAAAACAATTATACCTGTATGGAAATATGGAACTTTGTTTGGAAGTTTTTTTCTTTACCAATAAAAGATAATGCAAAGAAAATAAATGTCCTGAATTTTTTTGAGAATATTTTTTTATATCACATCAAAATTCTTCTTTTTGAAGCAGCACAAAAGAGGGGTTTTTTAATGTTAAAATGTCAGTTTCAGTTTCATTTGAGGGAATATTTTTTTAATTTTAAGAAGCGCTTTCTGGCTCTCGCTGTCTCCCACCCCTACAAGATATAAAAATCTAAATAATCAACAGCATCATAAAAGTAACTTCACTTCCGCTCCAGCGTCTCCTAGCCATATATGTCTTGTGACAGAAGGTATTTTGTTATCATTTTAAGTGAAGAAATTTCCCATTTATGTGATGACATTTTTGTTCTGTAATTCTGCATTATTTAAGACTCATGCTTCCTATTGCTTGAATCTGTTTCTGCTAGAGTAGGGTAAGCATTTTCATGCTGTGATGATGCAGCTCCACGTATATTCTCAAACATCTGTTTAAATATTAGATCTGACATTGTTCAGAGTGTTAGGATTTTATGAAATTGTTTAAGAGTTTGAAGGGTTTTTCTATAAGATTCTACACTGGTGGTTTTTCTCTATTTGCAGAGTCAGCTCTTGCTTTATGATTAGTCTGTTTTCTCTCGTTGCAGGGTTAACTCCTGTTTTATGACTAGGCTGTTAAAATAGTTCAGATATTTACTCTTAATATTTTATAATTAAGTGAAGACAATGAAGATAAACAGATCTTTTAACACTGATGAGTCTTATCCGTTATCTGGGTTGACATCTTAAGCAGGAAGCAATAAACAGGGAAATACAGCTGAAGGTCTGATATGTTTGGCAGATGGGGTTCAAGTACAAAGAACACCTTCCTTTTTAGTATAAATACGACTGGCCTGCCCATGTGGTTTGAGAGAAGTGTACCTCTGACCGGAAAACATTGTGCATGATATAATAAAAGCTTGTATTAACTTTGATTCTATTTTACTGGTTTTCTTATGGTGCACCAGACAAACGAGAATGCTTACTCGACCTTTATTCATCTCGTATGATCCCCTATGTGGGGGAGGTTACTTCTTTTCTCTGATCCAACCTTTGCTAAAAAAAAAGTCAGTTGCTGAAAACCTCTTTTTTTCGATATAAACATATATTTACTTGCTATATCACAGTAGATGTCAGGCACCACCACAACAAAGCAAAAACAAAATGATTAAACGTCTCAGTGGATGAGAATGTTTTTATTGACAGTTCACAGCTGTGTCAAAGCTTTGGAGCAGCCGCCGCACAACAAGCCTTGAAGTGATTAAGCCGTCTTCATGTCAGTACCAGAGAGATGATCTGCAGACAAGCAGTTTACCAAACGGGCTTTTGCATACCCGACAACCCAGATCACAGACTTCAGTAAGTGGCTTGAGTCATTAAACATTGCTTCATGACAGATAACACCAACATGACCCCTCGGGGCGTGGCGGAGACGTTTCCTTCGAACAGCCCAGAAACAGGAAGTTGCTAACCACTGTTGTTTCCTTACTGACACGACCCAGCAGCTGTCTGACAGAAGTTTCATCCAAAACAGGCCAGATGTGCCATGTCCTATAATGTTACAGGATCATTGCAAAACAGAATGAAAGTATATGCAGAAGTAATGTTTACTTTTTAGGCAAGGAAAGGCAAGTTTATTTGTATAGCACAATTCAACACCAGGTAATTCAAAGTGCTTTACATCAACATTAAAAGCGGCCAGACACAATTAAACAGTAAATAACAAAAAAATGAAATAAAATGATAAGAAAAGAGGTAAAATAATAAAAAGCACATGTTGTTAAAAAGTAAGGGCAGTAGAGTACAGCAGGTTCACATCTCATTCTTACAATGGCAAGAATTACGTTTCTATACGGTCAAAACGTACAAAGACCGGGTCAAATACAGTATTGCAAAAGTAATCTGTAACAATTGGTACGGTGAATTAAACCAATTTGACAATTCTGTGCCTCAATGCCTGTTTCCAGTTCTTATTTCACACAATTGACGAGAATTACATTTCTATACGGTCAAAACGTACAAAGACCGGGTCAAATACAGTATTGCAAAAGTAATCTGTTTAAATAATCTTCATTTCACTTTTACAAATCCAAGTCAGTTATTAATATGTTGGTATTTTAAGGCACTTGTAGATTAAACACTTGAATCTGCACTAGAGCAGGTTGTGGCTGTTAAAAGGGCTCGTATCCTTTGTGTGGTTGTAGCCACGCCCCCCTGTCCACTGATTGGCTGTCCACCACTGAAGAACCTCTTTCTCGGTGTCTGATTGGTTTAGATACAATTCTGCCAAGGCGGAAGTTCCCTCCTCTGAAATCTGTGAAAAGTAAACGGGACCTTTTCTTGAGTGAAAGCTAAGTCAAGCTGGAAAAACAAAACATGGACGTGTCCGGAAGAAGCAATGCAACTTTCACAATAAAAGTAAAGAAAAAAGTAAAAAAGATGACATGAAAAAAGTTTTTTCACCTCAATTTGAAAAGAACAAATGCCAATACTTTGAGAAATAAAATACATAACATATAGATACATACTCAATTCTTTGTGGAAAAAAATGTGAATTATAATATAAAATTAATAGCCTAACAAGGTTGTAATTTTTTATGAGGAAAGAAAGTGGTTATGAGAAATATGTCAGAAATTAGTTGAAAATGAGGACCATGGCACGTATTTAAGCCATAGTTTAGTATAGGGTTCACAAGTAAGGAAAACCATGTCATTTTCCATCACAATGTCACAAGTATTAGAGTACTAGAGTGTCTTGAAAATAACAAATAATGAACTATAGTAATACATTAATTTAAGTGTGCTCATAGTTCATTGAAAAAATAAATAACAAAAACAGCTGTA
>NC_084591.1:11499721-11529721 GCF_033807715.1 Cololabis saira
GTTCATCAGAGGGAAGAAACTGTCTCTGTGTCTAGAGGTTTTGGCGTAACGCTACAGTGCTAAAGTTTTTCATCAACATGAAGGAAAATCTGTACTTTTTGCTTTGCACATTTGAGTATAAGGCAAATAGTAAACCAGAGCAGGGGTTCATGAAGAAAAATCTGTAATTCTCTCTAAATTTCAGTGGTCCCGAGGTTGATCAGTTTCTCTCCAGAAGTACAAACACTTCAGTGTCTGCGCGAGAATGCGGGAATTTGGTGCTCAGGGTGTCTCCAAGTTATGCTTTCTCCATGAAAAGCTGCGTTTTTGAGACAAAGTTTTAGTCCTTTTTGCACTTTGGTTGGTGGATCTTGTACATCACCATGGAAACGCAGGCCACTGTGGGAGTCGAAGTCAAAGGGCTGTTTCCTGCAGTTGTATACAGTTTTCTACAGTTTTCCACAGTTTTAAACTCTCTTTAAGTCCTTCCCTCTTTGAGGAAGTAGATAGCGTTTCCTCGTTTGAGTGGGTGTGTCTGAGTAAAGTCAAGACACGAGGCCGGCTGACGTCACTTAACTTATATGAGTATATGACACAGAACTGTTACACATTTATTATTTAACTTTTAATGAAAGAGAGAGTTTCTTTAACGGCACAGAGTTCAAGAAAACCGTTCTGGACGCTTGACGACAAACCAACCATCATGACGATCCTCCGCTCGGGTCCTGCTGCAAACCCCTGACGCATCATGACTGTGACGCATCACATCCCACTTCTGGACTTTCTGTCTAAACAACCCTTTTTTTTCCCCAGCGGGTCGACACTTCAGTCAGTCATGAACTTAAACCACAAGTGATGAAACTGTTTCCTAAAAGCAGCTGGACACATCTGTGTGACCTCAGCGAGACACAGCCGGCGACCTCGCTTGAACCCACAGAAACATTTCTGCAGGTCACAGACCTGAAAATGTGTCCTGAAGTGGCCGTTTCTGCTTCAGAAGTTTGGTTTTCCTCCCCAGTTTAAAAGATTAAAGGCATGTGCACCTTCATGGATGAATCTGACGTCTTTAAATCCCGGCACAGACCAGGCCTGGAGCTGAAACCGAGGCATCGAGACCCCCCCCTCCTCCTCCCCGTCTGCATTCCTCGGCGCTGAGCGTCTTTCGGGTCAGAAACGCGGCTGTTGACATGCCGGGTGCCTGCTGGGACCCTCTCAGGCGTTCGGCCTCAGTGAATACTTGACCTTATTTGGGCGCGAGCGGCGGCGTGGATGTGAGCATCGCTTAGCGAGCCGAGGCGTATTAAAGACCTGGATCTCAGAAATGATCCTGAACTTGGCCTGAAATCCTTTCTGCTTGGCTTACAAGCAGAAATGGGGGGGGTATGATCTCATTATATTGCGTATCTTTTATGAGCTCTGCAAAAAAGGTTGAAATGATTGGAAACTGGGACGTATTAGTGATTATGGATGAGGAATGTTTCTGTCTGACATCACCAGGGAGGTGTCGGAGATGGTGCCTGTGGTTCGTGCTGGGGGGTTTAGAAAACCATCAATCATTATCCAAGTTTAGCGTAAACACAGTAAATGCAGCAAAGTAAAAGTAGATTGTAGCTTTCTGCACTCCGGCACGTCACTTCATGTTCACTAGTCGTTATTTCAGCCGTCGAGGCTTCAGACACATCCCAAGTATGCAGAACCTTCCGGGAGGGTGAGGAAATGATCTGCAGCAGGTCCTTTCTGCACAAAACCTTTGAGAATCCGCTGGTTCAGCGCTCGTCAGTATTTCACGCACAAATACAAAAACACGGGACTGGTTGTGAAATCATATTTCAACCTGCTTCCTCCGCCCCACGTGTTACAACTTGTACCCATAAACAGAAGTTGTTTTTCAGTCTCCTCCGAGGAATCCAGATGTGCGTCTTCATTCTTCACGAGGGGGAACACATTTCTGGGACATTTTCTGAATATTTCCATCAGATCTTTGAGATGCAGATATCTCCTGGACTTTAATTTACCGTCTTCAGACTACCATCTTCAGTCGGACAAATTAATAGAAATGGTCCAAATATTTAAGCGACCACTCAATCAAACAATAAAACGTACTGTATCACTATGGTAACAAGCCTCTTTAGCTGTCAGTGACAGATTCTGTGCAGTTACTTGCTGTATAAACATGTTTTACATTAATATTTACAGTAGTTTTATCACCTAAACTTGTGCGGTTGGATGTAACTTTGGCCTCAAGTAGTTTAACTTTAACCATTCTGGTTTTCAGATTCAGATGACTTTATTAATCCCTTTGGGAGGTTCCCTCGGGGAAATTGACATCTCCATCTCACACACACAACACTGTAATTTACAAATCAAACACCCCAAAAGCCAAACATCCATATAAAGATTAAAAAAAAAAGGTAAAAATAAGAAGTACAGTGCCATAAAAAATAATTATGGATAGAAAAAGTGTCATGTAATATTGCACTGTCCTGGTGTTGGCGATGCCGTCCCAGAAGTCTTTGCCTGAAAGACACGGATAATTCCCATTATTCCCATAAAAAATTCCCATTTTTAAAGCCCATGGTGCATTCTGCTCAAAGGAAGCAAGTTTCTACCGTATTTTCTGGACTATAAGCCGCTACTTTTTTCATAGGTTTTGAACCATGCGGCTTATACAAAGGTGCAGCTATTCTGTGGATTTTTCTTCCACCGCTCGGGCGCTCTAACCGGAATTAGAATAAAAACTAAGACAAAATAAATGCAAAGAATAATACGCTACTTCTTCTTAAGCAGATAGAAGTAGAAGCAGATTTCAAACAGATAAATAGATAAATAAATACTGGTTATTTTCTCTTGGTTCTGTCCCGTTTTAATCAGCAAAGTTGCTGCCGTGTTAAAAGACACTGTTAGGAAAGGATCTATTTAGGTACAAACATGTACATCATTTACAGTTCAGAATCCTTCTGTACATGTAGTAAATATCTAATCTAACAACATAAATATTTACGGCTTGCATATCTTTTTTTTTTAAATAGAGCGGATGCGGCTTATACACGGGTGCGGCTTGTATATCTTTTTTTAATTGTTTTTTTTGAAAATAGAGCGGATGCGGCTTATATACAGGTGCGGCTTATAGTCCAGAAAATACGGTATTTTTATTTTTCTTCTGGTGCAGACTGCTCATTCACTGCTGCTCGGCTCATTTCTGCCTCTGGTTCGACTCCTAAGATGGAAATATGTGTCAGACCTTGAGTTTCTAGCATTATACCGACATTGTTGTTGTTTGTTTATGTCCTTTTCTGTCTGTTTTTCCCCACTTTCCTCAGATGACCCTCGGCCACGAGTTTGGCGCCGGAGCGGCTTGTTTGAAGTGCAAAGACAAGTGTGAGGGCTTCGAGCTGCACTTCTGGAGGTCTGTAGCTTTATTTACCGCTCCAGTTCCACTCTGCATCACTGGAAATACGTTTGAGTAGGGCTGGGGATCGATTGAAATGTCAAGAATTGATTTTATTCCAATTCTTAAGATTCAGAATCGATTATCAAGATTTGATTCGATACGATTCGATTCCAATATTGATTTGGGTTAGTGTTATTAAAACTGTTTTTTGAGCTGTTGCATGAATTATATGACTGTAGTTATGCAACATATGAATAGTATTATTATATTGAGATTCAGTAGCAAGTATTCAGCTCCCAGAATTCTGATATATCTGCTTTCAGAAACATCATGTGGGTCAGAATTACCAAACAGATCCAGGGAGGAAACAGAGTAACTATGAAATCAGTTTTAATTTTTGCATTTTTCGTTCTATTTCGGTTTTTAATTTTTGAGAATTTGGTTTTCAGCATTTTATGCAAATGTAACCCCAACACAGTATATAAAGAAATGAAATATAGACAATTTATACAATTATAACTGAAAACTTTAATGTTTTCATACCTGAAACATATTTAAAGGCAAAAACATGGCACTAGTTATTCTTGTGTCCAACGAAACATTCCATTTTTGGGCATAAACAAAAAAACAACACAGGCCTACATTTGAGTGTTTTACGTTTTGGAAATAGCTCGGCCCTCAAACTCAGGGGAGTGTTTGGAGGTTAACCGGCAGCATTAAAGAAAACAACATAATATCCTGCTATATAACTCTGAATGAGGTCATGTTATTCATTATGCTTTTCTAAAGCTGATAAAAGGAAAGGTCTGGGGGGTCGGGGGGGGTTGGGGGGATCTGCAGCCTAATTGAAACATGTCCCGACTCCCTCAGAGCCCCCCGTCGTCTCCTTTATTGTGAACAAAAGTGATTTTTAATGGCGTACATCTGAAACCCCTGAGAATCGGTGCTGCTGGATTTTCTGGAGCGACGAGGTCCTGATCCTACAAAGGAAGTGTAAATCGAGGTTGTGAACTGCTGCCCCCCCCCCGAGTCGTCAGTTAAAGCTCTGAGTGAGAAGCCTATTAAAGTCATACACTGGTCCCACGTCGGAGGTCTGAGCTCCGCACCAGAACCCTGCAGGCCGTCTTCAGTCCTCTGAGCAGGATGTCCGGTCCAAACGGAGCCGTTCTTCCTGAACTAAAGCTCCCAGACAAGAGCCGTGTTGTCGGGGAGCAGGTGAGCGGGACGGGAGACCAGGAGCAGCGTCCCGCAGCGCCCGCCTTCTAGGTCCTTCTGTCCCCCTTGTACGAACATAACTACTACTATTACTACTACCACTACTGCCGCTGCTACTACTACTACTACTGTCATTTAGCACAGTGGTTCCCAACCTTTTTTCCTTGGAGCCCCCCCTACTTGTGTCTAAGACCAGCCGGGCCCCCCGACCCGTACGTACTAGCACCAAAAGAGTAAAGTTATTCGTTACAAACCATTAATTGAAAAAAATTAACATTAATTATGTTTTTTTTTATACATTTCTCTTTGGTTTACCCTGTATACATATGACTTTGTTTTTCTCACCTTCATTTTGTGTCACCAATGTATAAAATATGCACAAAAAATAATTGCAAGGACATAAAAATATTTCTGAAAAATGTCTCTTTTAATATGAGAGCAAATTTTTTTTACATTTTTCCTTTAACAACCTGTCGGAGTAGTAGTATGATTAAATGTTGAATAATGATATAATAATACGTTTTTATTTTGATAAATAACTTAGTATTCTAAAATGACCAAAATATTTCTAAGTGGGTTTATACAGACTTGGATTACTGTATTCCATTAGGTGTGTTATTATGATTTTTTTTATTCATTTAACATGTGCAAATATAATTTTTACAACTGCATATCCTCAAAGCAGCCCGGACCCCAGGTTGGGAGACACTGATTTAGCAGACGCTTTTATCCAAAGCGACTTACATCTGAGAGAACAACACAAGCAAGAAAATCACATATAAAGGTCCAGCTGGATCAGAGCTGGTCAGACTGATGAGAGTCCAGTTGGACTCAGGGGCTGCCAAGCGAGTGCTAGGATCCATATATCTTTTTTTTTTTTTTTAATAAGAAAGCTACGTCAAAGAAGACACCATCTTGTCATAAGTGCATGCATCTTAATAAAAGCCGAAATGCTCCTTAAAGAGTCTTTAGCTTGCTCTTAAAAGTAGGTCCAGACCCTGCAGATCAGACAGAGTTCGGTCGGTCGTTCCACCATCGGGGAACAACGGAGGAGAAGAGTCTGGCTACTGATTTCACGCCACGTTGTGGTGGAAGAACCAGGCGTCTTTCACTGGCTGAGTGGTGTGTAAGGAAGAGCTGTTGGTCTCTTATAACACGTGGATGTGTAAAGTAGAAAATAATGATACTTCATGTTTGAATACGTAGCTCTGGTCTGTCAACATATCGTACGTTTCCACTAGAACCTACTCGACTCTACTCATCTCAGCTCGGCCGGGTTTCTTTTCCATAACAATTCAGCACCTGGAGCAGAAGTAGGAGGTTGGAGCGAAGCTGCTGTGACGTATTTGATTGTGTGATTTAAACGAAGAAGGGTCTGTGGCTTACGGAAGAGTATTAGGGCTAGGGAGGAGAAAAAATATTTGAGAGGGGAAGATTTTTTTTAAATTTATTCTGCACTTCGAGAAAAAAGTCGAAATGTCGAGATTAATGTTGAAATAGAATTTCAAGAATAAAATCGAAATTTTGCCTTTCTTCTCAACATTTCAACTTTATTCACGAAATTTTGACCTTTTCTCAACATTTCGACGTTTTTCTCGACATTTCGACTTTTTTTCTCGAAGGTGCATAATGAAAAAAAAATCTTCCTCCTCTAAAATATTTTTATTTTTCTCCTGCCTGGCCCTAATAACCTTCCGTAGTGACTTGTTTGATATCAAGTTAAAAAATAAGAGTGAGAGAAGCTTCAAGCAGCTTTTTAATTTTTTTTAGTTTGTCTCTGCGCTGCTGAAAAGTCCGTTGGTAGCCGCGAGCAGTGAAGTGACAGAGCTCCTGATGGATCTGGTCGGTCCTTATCGCCCGTCTAGATCCCTTTTTAATTCTCTCCTCAGCCACCAGGTTTATGAACATCTGCACCTCAGAGTTGGATCATGAAACAGACTTCTGCGCTGCCGTTGCTGGTGGAATAAAATGAACAAGAAGCCGTCAGAGTCGCTCTTTCACTGATGTCACATCCTGACGTCTGACTCCAACCCCCGACCAATCGGTGGCCTGTATTGTGATGACATCACAGCCCGACTCAGCTGCTTAGAACCTCGGCAGAATAGAAACAGAAAAGTATCTACTTGGCACGTTAGACCCCTGGTGGGAAAGAACCAAACCGAGTCGAGCCGAGTAGGGACTAGTGGAAAAGTGCCATATAAGTCTTGCTGGGTTTCAACAGCCAACGCAGGAGTTCCCTTCATTCTTGAGGTCTGATGTCACATTCAGGCTGCAGCACGTCTCAACCCTTTGAACGACGTCCCGGTTAGATTAGAAACCGCTCTGTTGAGGCGTGTTGACGCTGCTGAAGGTTCAGCTTCAGCGCCGAGCTGCTTGAGCTCCTAACTGACCTCACTGAGAAAGAAAAGTAAGGTTTTTAATGAGCCGCAGAGCAGCTAAGAGAGCAGCAGGGGTCACGTCTTCCCTTCAAGCAGCTCGTTAAATGAATGTAAACTGCTAAAAAGCAGGAACCTGAAAGGTGAAAAGCAGATATGCATCAGTTCTGTGGACGGGTCAACCGCAAACCTCCGACCGAGCCGTGCACAGAGCATATCTGAGGGTTTCCTGCAGAGGCCGGAACCACAACATTGTGTTTCGACCGTTTCCCACAGTTGAAAACAAAAATCTGGTGGTTTGGTGGTCGGGTCTGCAAGAATGTTTAGGCACAAGGCAAATGTCCAACATTCAGACCTCTGAAAAGGATGAGACAAAGCTCTAACGGGAAGCTCTCCCAAGAATCAGCTGGTTGAAACGGGATCTGCAGGACTGCTGGGAAGAAATGTCATGTAGATATCAGCAAATACTGCCAACCTCTTGAAGAAGTTCACATCTTAATTGATGAGACTTTTTGGGGAGAATACAGTAGGAAAGTATTCAGATCTAGGCCTGTGTTGAAAAAAAAAAACGATTTTCCGATTCTAAATCGGTTCTCATTAATTCCTAAAAATCAATTTGTATTTCTAAAGATCGATTTTAAAAAAAAAAAAAAAAAAAAAAAAAAAAAATTTCATCATTACATTACAAATTTTTGTGTTTTTTTGTTTATGCCCAAAAAAGGAGAGAATAACTAGTGCCATGTTTTTGCCTTTGGATATGTTTAAAAGTATGAAAACATTAAAGTTTTCAGTTATAATTGCATAAATTGTCCATATTTCATTACTTATATACTTTCTTGGGGTAACATTTGCATTTGCATGTGACATCATGTCTCACTTTTGTATTTCTTTTGTATAATTTTTTTGTATTTTTTGTATAATTTGTCTGTTAAAATTGTAAATAGGTTATACTTATTCTATTTTTATTCAGAACTGTCCTCACTACCCCAAACTGCTGCACCTTTAAAATGTTTATACTGTACATAGAAATACCACATTTGTTTATTATTTATTTGTTTATTGTTTATTTTTAATACCAAAGAGTGAAATTACCGGAGTCAAATTCCTTGTTGGACAATGTTCGAACCTGGCCAATAAAGCTGATTCTGATTCTGATTCTTCTGATTCTGATAAAATGCTAAAAACCAAATTCTCAAAAATGAAAAACCGAAAAACACAGAAAATGGAAAAATAAACATGGAATGTGGGAAAAAATAAAACCGATTTCATACGGCCCTATCTCTGTTTGCTGCCCTGGATCTGTTTGGTAATTCTGCCCCACACTGAAAGCATCTTTATCAGCATTCTGGGAGGTGATTGGTCCTTACAGCATCATTTGCTGCCAATACTTGCTGTTGAATCTCAATATAATACAAGTATTAATATGCTGCATAAATACAGTCATATAATTCATGCAAAATCTCAAAAAACATTTTTAATAACACTAACCCAAATCGATATCGGATCAAATTGAATGAAATCCTGATAATCGATTCTGAATCTTAAGAATAAATGTTTCCCTCTTTGTTTCATTGCAGCCAAAATCAAAAACGTTTTTTAAAAATTTTATTTCTCAATTATTGTATCTCAGCACCCAATCTTGACAGGAAAAAAACAGAACTGTAGAAATGTTTGCAAATTTATAAAAAAAAAGAAGAACTGAACCATCCCATGGTCAGAAGTATGTAACATCTCATTCCTGAGGCCGATCCTCTCATTCTTTTGTGCAGAAAAATCTGTCGAAACTGCAAATGTGGCCTTGCGGAGCACGATGTGGCCATGAACTCGGAGGAGAACAAGAAGGTGGGCAAGCTGTTCGAGGACACCAAGTACACGGGGCTCATCGCCAAGCTGAAGACGGACCCCAGGTACCACTACCAGGGCAACATGGTCACCATCACCCTACCTGCCTCTTCCACCGCCTGCATGGTCCCGCCTAGTGGCTCTGCTGCCGTCGTGGGCGCCTACGCCGCTGGGGGCTATGGAGGGCCTGCTGGAGCACCCTATGGAGCGTCTGCAGGAGTGTCTGCAGGAGCACCCTATGGAGCGTCTGCAGGAGTGTCTGCAGGAGCACCTTATGGAGCGTCTGCAGGAGTGTCTGCAGGAGCACCCTATGGAGCGTCTGCGGGAGCACCCTATGGAGCGTCTGCTGGAGCATCTGCGGGAGCATCTTATGGAGCATCTACTGGAGCATCTGCAGGAGCGTCTGCAGGAGCACCCTATGGAGTATCTGCAGGAGTGTCTGCAGGAGCACCCTATGGAGCGTCTGCTGGAGCGTCTGCTGCAGGTTTGATTAGATTTTTTAATTTAGCACATATTAATAAGTCAGTAATACATCCATCCATCCATTTTCCACCGCTTATCTGTTCCCGGGTCGCGGGGGCAACAGTCTCAAAAATGATGCCCAGACTTCCTTCACCCCAGACACTTCCTCCAACTCTTCCGAGGGGAGTCCGAGGCGTTCCCAGGCCAGCCGAGAGACATAGTCTCTCCAGCGTGTCCTGGGTCTTCCCCGGGGTCTCCTCCTGGAGGGACATGCCTGGAACACCTCCCTATGGAGGAGGGGCATGCCTGGAACACCTCCCTAGGGTGGAGGGAAATGCCTGGAACACCTCCCTAGGGAAGAGGGACATGCCTGGAACACCTCCCTAGGGAAGAGGGACATGCCTGGAACACCTCCCTAGGGAGGCGTCCAGGAGGCATCCGGTACAGATGCCCAAGCCACCTCAGCTGACTCCTCTCAATGTGGAGGAGCAGCGGCTCGACTCCGAGCTCCTCCCGGGTGACCGAACTCCTCACCCTATCTCTAAGGGAGCGTCCAGCCACCCTGCGGAGGAAACTCATCTCGGCCGCTTGTATCCGCGATCTTGTCCTTTCGGTCACTACCCAAAGTTCATGACCATAGGTGAGGGTAGGGGCGTAGATTGACCGGTAAATCGAGAGCTTCGCCTTTCGACTCAGCTCCCTCTTCACCACGACGGTCCAGTACATCGACCGCATAACTGCGGACGCTGCACCGATCCGTCTGTCAATCTCACGCTCCATCGTTCCCTCACTCGTGAACAAGACCCCGAGATACTTGAACTCCTCCACCTCAAACCGCCCCAGCACATGCCGAAGGTCCCGGTCCCAATGAAGCCAACAGGACAAAAAGCAGAGACGAAATCCTGTGGTTCCCAAACCGGATCCCCTCCGGCCCCTGGCTGCGCCTAGAAATCCTGTCCATAAAAATTATGAACAGGACCGGTGACAAAGGGCAGCCCTGCCGGAGTCCAACATGCACCGGGAACAAGTCTGACTTACTGCCGGCAATGCGAACCAGACTCCTGCTTCGATCATACAGAGTCCGGACAGCCCTTAATAGAGGGCCCCGGACTCCATACTCACTCAGCACCCCCCACAGAATGGTACGAGGGACACGGTCAAATGCCTTCTCCAGATCCACAAAACACATGTAGACTGGTTGGGCAAATTCCCATGAACCCTCGAGCACCCTGCGGAGGGTGTAGAGCTGGTCCAGTGTTCCACGGCCGGGACGAAAACCGCATTGTTCCTCCTGAATCCGAGGTTCAACTATCGGCCGTATTCTCTTCTCCAGTACCCTGGCTGTCAGTAATACAATTACCATAAAAAAACAATAGACGGCATATATGCAAGGAGGTCCAAAAACCCTCTAGGGGCTTGACAAGAGGACTTCCTTAAATGAGCATAAAAATAGACATTATCATGGACATAAATGCATATCGTACACAGCACAAACCCGCCACACACACATACACCCCGCGCACAGCACGCTCACACACTGCACACTCGCACACACACACACAAAGAAAAGAAAAAAGTACATACCCCAAAAAATAAAAAAGGCAAAGGAAAGAAAGAAAAAAACTACAATACTAAAAATGAGGAAAAAAGACAAATGTGAGTAAGTAGAAGTTTACATCATATTATTAAGCTATTGATATAGCAAAATATGTTTCCCAGGTTCAGCGCCCGTCGGCCCTCGAGGCCCGGCCCCCGGGGCCACCAATGCTGGACCAGCCAGGTTCAAAGCGCCCATCGCCGCCCCTGGCGCCGCCGCCACCGTGGTGCCGGCCAAAGACGTGCCGGAGAAGACAGTCACCTACGAGTGGGCCCCGCCGGTGCCTAATAAGTATCTGGTAAGAGTTCAGATTAGTCATGAATAACCACAAGCTCATTCGGAGCCTCTGATAAACGATCGTATACGATATTTCTGTCATCTTGTATCTTGTCATCGTGTATAAAATAGAGTTTGCTCGTGAAACATCTCTGGGAAGATGGGCAGGTGAGTTACATCAGGTCTGAATAGGATGAAGTTATTTGTGTGTTCATTAAGACAAAAAAAACTAAACATTTCCAAATGTGGCGTATAAATGATTTCCATTCAGTTTGTAGAAATTTTAAACTCTTAAATTATTAATGAAACACCGAAATAACAATAGAGGGAATGCGCATGGCGTCACAGATGCGACTTCACAGCGGGTTACGCCCACTGAGTGGCAGAAAGACTGAGTGGCAGCGTAAACTTTCAGCTTGAGCAACTCAATCTAAAATCTAAATCTAAAATGGGAAAGAGTTGTTGTGCGATCGACTCTACTCATAGATTTAGCAAGAAATCGTAGTTATCATTTTACAGACTGATGAAAAATAAGCTTAAGAGAGACAAATGGATCGCTGCAATTCACAGAAATGACTGGATTCCAGGCACTGAAACGTGGATTTGCGGTTCCCATTTTGTATCAGGTAATGTTGGATTTTTGGGTAGTTAACGTTAAACGGTCAAATCATAAATTCAGTGTCCTCATCACTTTAATTTCACCAACAAATCCTGCCTTGTAGTAGGACCAAGCGTCAAGAGTTTTGTACTCCTTCAAGCTTTGCTTTGTGTATTTCCCCGGCGTAGAAATTAAGTACATATAAATATCAGGAAACTTGATTCGTGGTCAAATATGAATGTCCATGGACCACTGGTTCTTCAGGTAACTGTACGGGTCACTGTCAAGTCCAACTGCCTAATTTAAGCCGGTAATTGGCTGTTATCTCGTCTTCTCCACTAGTTGCAGCTGTTTTTGCCACTCAGTGCCAGTAAGGGGGCGTGTACCAGTGGGGAAGTGACGTCAATGCAGACCCTCTATAGTTATTTGTGTGTTTATTAAGACAAAAAAAACAAAACATTTCCAAACGTGGCGTATAAATGATTTCCATTCAGTTTGTAGAAATCTTTAAACTTGTAAATTATTGATGAAACACCGAAAAAACAATTATAAACACCTTTTTATCAAGAAGAAAAAAAAGTTGCTAATTTTAGAATTTATTCAAGGCCTCGGTTTGTTAAACTATAACAAAACGCTGACAACACTGCAGATATCGTTTATTTGTTGGGGGAAGAACGTGAGTCGCGTTGCCGAAGCGGCCTGGAAACCTAAATCCACCTGGACTCACTCCCCTGTTAGCATCTTAAAAGTTAGACAAAGACTCAACAAGCACGAAGCTTCTCTCTAAAACCATGAACTGGACCACAGAGCCAGAACAGTGAAGCACGGCGGCGGAGGGGTAATGGTCTGGGCTGATGTTGCAGCTGCAGGTCCTGCGCTCTCAGGAGAGGATTTTAAGATCTGATATTTGCTGACGTCGTCTCATGTTGTCTTCAGGAAACAGGAAACGCAGACAGATGTCCCTGAATGCTGTTATGTGTGTTATTAAAGTCATTGATGCAGAACAAAACACATGTGGCACATCTGGCCAGCAGCTGGAGCTCCACCCAGACACGACCGGGGAAGTTGGAGAGGTTCTTAGCGTTACGGACATAAGTAGTAAAGGCAGGTTTGAGGACGGCGCTCTCAGCGCTGTTTAGTTTTAAAGACAATCAGCTGTTATTCAAAACACCAGCATGTTTTTGGTTAAAGGTTTAATTCCTCTCCTGTGACAGCTTTGTCTGAGAAAAATGTTTTATTTCAACTCTGCTGGTTGAGAAATGAGAAACTTCCCCTCCACAAAAACTCCCCACTTGTCATAACATGATCTGTTTTATATATAAAAATGACAAGTCATCGCTTCGATCAAACAAATTTTAATAATAATAATAGATTTTATTTATAGATGCGTTTTTAAAAGGGACACAAAGATGCTTTGATACTGTTGCTGTTTAATAGTTCCGGGCCTTTATGGAGAGAAAAAATCAACTCAAAACATTTGTGTGTGTGTATTATCTGATTTGTGTGTAGTACTTGATTTGTGCGTATTATTAGATTTGTGCGTAACTTGCTCCAAGTTACGCACACAACGATAATAAGAAATTCAAAAATCCCCCTACACACACAAATCATTAAATACGCACGAATCGCACAAAGCTGTAGATACTCACAAATGATTTTGAGACTTTTTTCCTCCAAAAAGCCTTTAAGGACTGGTGGAAAGCTGGGTCATCTGAATTTCATCTCAGTCCAGCATTATTAGTTACCTGCCCTAAGAAGGTAAACCTACTTCAGACCACCGTGATGCCATCACCGTCTTCTTGCTTCCAAGTCCACCACCGAGTCATCGTTGCTTTAAAACTTCTAATTACATTTGTAAGGCTCATAAATGCAGATCTGTCCATATAAGGAAGTAAATGTGTTATAACCACGGGGCTCTGAGATATTCTTTCATACTTAGGCCCACATTGTTTGACAATTCGTTACAAGTTTAGGGGAAACTAAGTATTGAGGGAAATAACTTCAGATGACCCAGCTTTCCACCGGTACTTAAATGCTTTAATTTGACTTTTAACTTTCATCTGAGTCCAGTGTTATTTCCCTCGATACTTAGTTATCTACCCTAAGAAGGTAAACCTAGTTCAGACCACCTTAGACCACTGTGATGCCATCACCGTCTTCTTGCCTCTCGATTTGACCGTCAGTTTTTCAACCTAGCGTTCCTTGCTTTAAACAATCTAATTACATTTGTAAGGCTCATAAATGCAGATCTGTCCATATAAGGAAGTAAATGTAAATAACCACGGGGTGCTGAGATATTTTTCTTCCTTCTTTCTTACTCAGGCCCACAATGTTTCACAATTCGTTACCAGTTTAGAGGAAACTAAGTATCAGGCAAATAACTTCAGATGACCCAGCTTTCCACAGGTCCTTAAATGCACCACGTACTGTACGGAGGAATCTGAGGCTTCTTGGAGGCGTGAAAAAGAGTCTCAAAACCATTTGTGCGTTTGTATCAGGTGATTCGTGCACACATATTTAACAATTTGTGTGTCTAGGAGGCTTTTTGAATTTGTAATTATCGATTTGTCCGTAACTTATAATATGAAACTGTGGTTCAGTGTGTTTCAGAGAGGCAATAGTCTGACCCGGAGCCGGGTGTCTGGCCTAGTAGTACACTTTTGTGTATTTACGCGTACACTTTCCTTTTTTATTAAGATGTATCATCAGTTTTCTCTCCTCTGATGTATCAATATTTGTTTATTTTAAACACTCTGGATGTCTGGGAAGCGGGAGGTCGTCTGGAGTCTGTGTTTAGTCTGGTCTGTGTTCACCGCTCACGTCTGTCCTTCACACACTTCCTCGTCTGTCCGTCTCCAGGCGGTGCGCTACATCGAGCTGCTGCCCCCCGAGAAGCGGCCCGTGGCCGGCTCCGAGGGGGCCGCCTACCGCCGGCAGCAGATGGCCCGGCAGCTGCCCGAGCACGACCAGGACCCGGCCAAGTGCCACGAGCTGAGCCCCGCCGAGGTCAAGCAGATGCAGCAGTTCGTCCGCAAGTACAAGGACGAGGCGCTGGGGGTGGGAGACGTGCTGCTGCCGGAGGAGCTGGCCCAGGCGCAGGCTGCCGGTGGCGCTGGAGGGCCGGCAGGAGCAGGAGCTGCTGGGGCCGGAGGGGCGGGAGCCACACCAGGGGTTGGGAGGGCCGGGGCTGCAGGGGGTTTTGGACCTGAAGCAGGAGCAGCTGGGGCAGCTGGGGCAGCTGGGGCAGCTGGGGCAGCTGGATCGGGACCGTTTGCTGGAGCCGGAGCCGGACAGCCTGGTGCCGTCGGGCCGGCCGGAGGAGCCCTGGGAACAGCCGCCGCCGCCGGAGCCATGAGCTCTGGACAACCACAGAAAAACTTCGTAAGAACTTTACTTCCGTCCGTCCCGACTTTCAAATCAAATCAAATCAGGCCAGAGTTCACTCCCAGCACGGAGGCTCCCCGTGAGGAAAACACTGGAGCTAAAAGCTAAAAGAAAGCAGGATAAGATAGGCTATGAGGTTAAAATACACACTAAAAGAGTTTAAAAGTATAACATAAAATCCCAAGAGTAGGACTAAAGAGCAAGATATTAGAAACTGAGAAAATAAAACTATAGAATGTATAAAATAGACCATAAATAACGACTAAACAATAAATATAACATTGAGATTTCCTGATATCTCAGTTAAACCTCATCAATCGATACTGACCTTAATATGTCAAACAAAAACCTTTTGTTTCATAGTTCTCACAGTGGATCTCAGTTTCTGGAGATAAAAATTCCCAATATGGCAAAAAACATGATTCATAGTTCTCACATTGGTTCTCAGTTTTTGGGCCGAATCCCGACTGATTAAGAACTGAAGCTGTTCCTGGTGTGTTGGTGTCCTGAGTTGATCACTATTTATCTAAATGTTTCAAAAACCAAGTCTTCTTATTTAGACAGGACAACACATATTAATGAACACTACATTAAGCAGTGTAAATACACCGGGTTTTAGCAGAAATGCTAGTTTCCACCCGCAGTCCCCACAGAAAACATAAAAACTATTCGGTCAAACAATACAATCAAACAAGGGAGCAAACGTAAAACATACATAGTAGCAAAATAGATTTAGCAGCATTTAAAAGCAGTATGGATTGTATCTAAAGATACTTGAGTTTAAAGTGACTTGAGCAAAAAATGCATATTACAATAATGAAATACCAGCGATGGTAATATTATGGTACTGAGAGTATACAAGTTGTGTGAGTTGCATTGCACATTGCCCTAGTACGTATTGGATTTTCATAGAGAGTCTCACACGAGGGACTGGGTTCACTTACTATTCTAACCAGAAACATTTCCACTTATCAACATCCCTGACATCCGGGTGCTGATCCGTGTAGAAGTCGTAAACTGGCTCAGAGATCACGGCGTAGCAGCTTTGATCTTAATCCCACGAGTCTGTGAAGTCCTCAAAAAACCAGCAGGAAGTTACTGATGGTTATCAGCTGACGGGGCATCAGTCAGGTGCAGAAATCTGTGGCGTACGCAGATGTTTCGGAGAAGGATCAACACTATAAATGTCAACTGAACAAATCTCACAGATTTACTATTAAAACTAAAGTTGTATAAAACACTAAAGGTTTGCAGGATTCGAAGTGTCTCACCATCAAAACTCTTTAATCAGTTTGAAAGGTGATTTGCAATATTTAATGATCTGAACAGAGCAGATGACATGGATTTATATCCAAACATCTGCTAAAAATCTGAAGAGCTAACTAGAAACCAGGAGCAGGTTTTCTGTTCCAGCTCCGTGGGTTGGTGTTGTTTATCACTCTTAAACTAAAACCACCTGTAAACACAGAGTCAGAGGCGTGGTTGTGTACGTGACTAACGAGTTAAATACATTTACTAAGTTATTAAGAACTAAGGGTGTTGTTCCCAGGAGCGCCACTAGATGGAGCCGGGGCACCGACTCTGACTCGTTACTCTGGATGATGATTTATTTAGTTCAAAGTGAGGAAAAAACCCAAAGCCACAGCCACATTCTTGTTCTATAACAAACATATTTGATTATACTAATACATTGATAGTTTTTCATTTATTTTTGAACATGTAGGTCTTTCTTAAACACCTCATGTTTGTGTTGATGTGACCTGAGTGGTACCAGAGCCACTTCAACTCCGGGGGGGTTTCATGAAGCGCGCAGGCCAACTTTTATTGGGCCTTCAACTGAAATGACCCATGTTGTGATCATAATTACCATAGTTGAGTAACAGCAGTTTCACTTCTGAGTTACCAAAATAAAAAAAAACAACAGATAATTGCACCATATTTCAGTTAAAGGGGTCACTGACTAAAAATAAAAGCTTTGAATATCCATTTTGGACTGATCAAAGGCACCACTTATGAAAAACAACAGGAAGTAATAATTTGCGCTTATTTATTTATTCATTTATTTATTTAAAGGTTTAGATAACAGGGACAATGCACATTAATAACACATTTAAACAAATGTAAAATGTGCCGGAATTAGCCAAAAAGGCTATTTTGCATCCGCTGTCCCTGGACTGGTGTAAAAATAGTCAACCTAAAAGAAAAAATTATTAGATACAATCAATAAAACATTTCCTAATAAAAAGGCTATATCAGAATAAAGATTAAAAGGTAAAAACTAAGCTAAAATACATACACACACAGGTTAACATAAGCTCAACAACAGACAATTGCTACAAACGAAAACAGAAACAACATGAAGCAGCAACAGTAACATCAGCATTAATAACACAAGACACAATAACACACTAACAGGCCAAAAACAAACAAGACAAAAGCACTAAACACAGAATAAAAAGCCATGCACAAAAAGCAACATTATAACTAGACAAACTAATAGGCAACATGACAGGTGACATCAGACAAACACCGGAAAATTACGCACTAAAATTCTTCTGACCAAATACTCTGCAGGATTTACACAAACGTGTTATTGTTGTTATTATTATTATTATTATTATTATTATTATTATTATTGAGTGGAAGACAGCATTGCTGAGTGTTTGTGATTGTCCCCCCAGTCGTGCCACCAGTGCCAGCAGCCCATGGGGCTCGGCGACCCGGCCGTCTACGCCGAGCGGGCCGGCTACGACAAGATGTGGCACCCAGCCTGCTTCGTGTGCTGCACCTGCGGCGAGCTGCTGGTGGACATGATCTACTTCTGGAAGAAGGGCAAGATGTTCTGCGGCCGCCACTACGGAGACAGCGAGAAGCCGCGCTGCGGAGGCTGCGACGAGGTGACCGGACCGCCCGAGCCTCCCGAGCCTCCCATCATGCTCGTCTCAGTCTTTGTTTTAACGTCCTGCCGCGTCTCCGTCCACAGCTCATCTTCAGCAACGAGTACACGCAGGCGGAAGGCCAGAACTGGCACCTGAAACACTTCTGCTGCTTCGAGTGCGACTGCATCCTGGCCGGAGAGACGTACGTCATGGAGAAGGACAAGCCCGTCTGCAAGCCCTGCTACATGACCAACTACGCTGTGGTGAGTCCCAAAACGCTCAGGGTCAGGGGTGTGCGAACGGGGCCTCGCGCTATGGGCCGTTTTTTTTTTTTTTTTTTTTTTTTTCTTTCCTTTTTTCCCTTATAAATATCAACAGTCACGTTCCATTACAGACCTAAATATGTACTAGTCTGTGCATATCAATAAATATATGTGCAATGATGCGCGTGTCTGTTGTTCAATACAACTGCGTCAGACCAAGCGCAGACACAAGCTGCTCTGATCCAGACGGGTGGAGTGTGGAACAAACTGTCACACAATGTCGAGAGAACGAGACGGATTCAGGAAATTTCCATCAGGGGATGAAAAAAGAAAAAAACTAAAGAAAATGGAAGAGTTTAATGCCTCTCTGAAAGGCTCGTTTGATAAATTTGTTACAAAAATCACCAATCCGACCGGGTCTCAAGCAGCCGTGGGGCCCCGCGTAGAGGTAAGCCAAATGATGATGAGGCAGGGGAAGGTATCCAGTCTTTTGCTAATTAGAGAGTTAAAATTGCGCATAGACACCCGATCCGACCCGGAAAACCCAAAGATTTCGCGTGCGTGAGCCCCCCCAGCCATTTTGCACAGGGCCTCGCAAATCTCCCAGACGGCTCTGCTCAGGGTTATGGTGGATTCACACTGAAAGCGTCAAAAATCGTCCGTGGAGGCTCAGGACGTCTGCATCGCGCTGTTTGCTAAAGTCTGTCGACGCCTGTGGTGGGCGCGGCTTTCAAGCTGCGCTGCAGAACTGGAGGGGACAAAGTGCATAGTCTACATATATCTATATACAGCATGCACATCTTCAGTTTCCTATTTCACCATGGATCACACTTTGGGAAGCCTTCTTTATATTTTAGCGTTTTTTTCCGCATAGATAAGAGTGAGTTTGATGCTCCTTAACAAGGTTGGCCCCGGTGAACCTTCAGTCTGTCTGCGGTGATCACTGACACACCGGGTCGTAGCGGATTTGGTCATATTGTTTTGTGATTAATAAGCACGTTTTTTTTATTATTTTGCGTTGGATCGATGTAGCAAATAAACTCGTTCAGACCATCCAGCCCCTCAACCATCAGATACGTGTTTCACATGAACAGAGTTCAGGTTAAAACATTTAGTTCAGGTAAAAACGGCAGTCAGATCAGCAAAAATGTCAGTTTTCTGGATGGAATATATTAATTCCTAATAAAATAAGTTTGTTAGTGCAAAGCTATGTTCATGTACGCATGTGAATGAGTGTACATTTGTGTGTACATGAAAGTACAATCTGCATTGAGGCTTTTAGCTTCGGGAATCCCGGTCTGTGATTGGACGCTGCCTCGGTGTCGCCGCTGCTCATTTGGGTCTGTGATGTCACAGTACCCATGTCGCTACTGGTAGTCCTGAGTACCTGGGGCTCTCTGATCCGACTGCGGTTGACTCCGCCGTTGTTTAAATAAATAAAACCAAAAAGCCGACGTGAGCTCAGCGCTCTGACCTAGCTGGGAAACCTGCCAGAACAACACCGTTTTATCCGTTTCCTGTCTGAAACGTTGAATCACAGATGAAAACTATCACGTATGTGAGCAAGAAGAGAACGATAAGATAAAAATATGATCATCGAGGGGCCTTGCCACGGTCTGCACAGCTTTCCTGCAGGAAATGGAAATGGCATCGTTCAACGGCGTCCCGTTTTAGTCAGCGGGCTGCGAGATGGAGGAGATCCCATAAACGGCATCCTCTGATGGGGGGGT
The DNA here is from genome assembly GCF_033807715.1 of Cololabis saira. Lineage (NCBI taxonomy): Eukaryota > Metazoa > Chordata > Actinopteri > Beloniformes > Belonidae > Cololabis > Cololabis saira. The sequence goes on from NC_084591.1 coordinate 11,519,713, forward strand.
AGAGGGACCACAGGGGAGGACGGATCTGTTCTCAGAGCTGCTCAGAATAGAAGCCTGCTGCACGTCAGGAGGCCGGGAAGCTCCCGTCCAATCAGGGAAGGGGTTTCTCATCACAGAGGTGGTTCCCAGCCAGCATGTACATGCTGATGAACATCGTGCGTTATGGATCTGAAGGCTGGACGCTGTGGTTTACGTGTTCTCCTCTCATCATGGGAGGGACTGATGTCGAGGTGATGCTGCTGCGACGCCACGCTTGTGAATAATATCTCCCACCGTAGACCGCTGCAACAATTGCTTCTCTAATGGCGCTAGTACCTACTCAGCCCGACTCGACTCCACTCGCCTTGTCCTTGTTTCTTTTCAATACCCAGATCAGAAATAGGAGGTTGGAGCGAAGCTGCTGTGACGTATTTGATTATTGATCTAAACGAAGAAGAAAACAACACTAAAGATGTAGAACCTGGAGGAGATGATAGATGTGCTGCTGGATCTGTGACTTGTGTTTGATATCAAGTTAAAAAATGAGAGTGAGAGAAGCTTCAAGCGGCTACGCTTTTTTTTGTTTGTTTGTCTCAGCGCTGCTGAAAAGTCAGCAGCGAGCAGCTATGAAGTGACAGAGCTCCTGGTAGATCTGGTCGTTCCTTATCGCCCGTCTAGATCCCTTTTTAATTCTCTCCTCAGCCACCAGGTTTAGGAACATCTGCACCTCAGAGTTGGATCACCAAACAGACTTCTGCTGCCATTGCCTGTTGAATAAAATGAACAAGAAGCTCAGTCAGAGTTGCTCTTTCTCTGATGTCACATCCTGACTCAGATGTCTGACTCCAACCCCCCGAACAATTGGTGGCCTGTAGTGTGATGACATCACAGCCCGACTCAGCCGCTTAGAACCTCGGCAGAGTAGCTACAGAAAAGTATCTACGGTACTCGGCACGTTAGACCCCTAGTGGGAAAGAACCAAACCGAGTCGAGTCGGGCTGAGTAGGTTCTAGTGGAAAAGCGCCATAAGATCACTGCTTATGTCTGTCCCTCTCGGCATTGTCTCAAAACACGAATTCTCCAGACCAGCAAACAGCTAAAACATCTGCTTTTATAGAATCTGCACACCTGATGTGACTATCGGTGATTTAACAGCATCTGAACGCAATTTAGGCTTTTAAATCCTATGGAAGCACTAGGGGGTACTTAGGATTGCCTGCTTTTTGTGTTTATTTTGTTTTGTTAAATAATGGCATATCTGAGGCTGTATTGATCCACTACAATCAGATGATTGTATTTTTTTAATCTTTGTTTTTTGTGCACATGTTTACGCGCCAATCAGGAGCTTCGTTCTAAAGTCAGGACATTTAATCATTCTCACAGGACCACATGCCTCCTCAACACTTTGCACACCCCCCTCTTCTTAGTTTTCTCTGTCTTTTTCTGATTATAAATACCTGGATGTATTTTTTCTCTCTCTCTTTTCAAACACATTATACATTTATTCACAGAAACTACAAAACATCTCACACACTCTCCACTATCTATACACATCCTACCTGCTTTTTTGCACTTTTTGTTTTCTTTCTTTCTCATACTGCACTACTTTTATTTTCATTCCAATGTATATACTGTTTATATTTTGTAATTATATATTTTTTACTCATCTATCCTTCTTTCGCTGCATGTGTGTGTTGTGTGTACTGCTGCTGCTGCACAAAGCGAATTTCCCCACAGGAATGAATAAAGGGCAATCTAATCTATCCTGTCTTCTTACTTTTTCACGCTCCACGTTTGGTGATCTTAGTCTTCAGCAGAATTTTTTCTCTTTTTTAATTTTCTCTTCATTCTTATTCCTTTTCGTGGGGGATTAATGAAACATAGTAGACTTCCAGGAGAACTGGTGAAAGAGACACATTCACACTCGCTTACACGAAAAAAACTAAAACCCTTGTTTGGAGATTAAAATGCATATTTATGTTTTAGGTTTTTACCAAACTTGGTATTAACCATTAATATACAGTAGAGACCAAAGCTTTATCTAGATTTAAATCTTAGGTGCCAACATCTGACAGATCCCATGCTCTGTTGAATCTGCTTCCATGTTTCTATTTATCTTTTTTATCTCGTCTCTTTGCTTTGTTCTGCTCTTTGACTTATTTTTTCTTTTTCTATACTAATTTTTATGTAGTATTCCATCAACCTGCCCAGGGACTACAGGTGGAAAATAGCAAACTGCTACAACGTGGCACAATGCATATTCTCTTTTACAAGATTAATGTCTTATTGTGCACTGTCCCTGTTTTGAAATAAATAAATTACAAAAGTTTGGACACCCTTCCCCATTTGTTTGAATGAAAAGGTTTGTCCAAACTTTTGGTCTGTACTGTATATGCAGACAAGGGAGAAAAAATACATAAATAAAGTCGGCTCATTTTCATCTCGTATTGGACCTCTTGTTACCGGTTTGTTTCAGAAAGTTATCTGTCTGGCATAACAGCAGCTCTGTGCGGATACTGAACTGAACGTTTACTGGATAAAAACCCTTCCAAACGACAGTATTTTTATTTTCTTACCCAGAAAGTATCGTCAGGACGATACTGAACGTTTACTGGATAGCAACTGGCACGCTAGTCTGCTAGCTTCTCTCCTGAAGAAAACCATGCTTCATTAAAACGACACCAATTTACACAAAACAGTGGTTATCACCCGTGTAAGCTAGGATAAAAAGGGTCAACTAAAGGCTAAACTTGAGAGACGTGCAGGTCCAAGAACGTGGAGCGTGTTTATCGACCTCAAGGCTCTGCAAAGCTACTGTTTTCAAAAGCCTTTAAAAGCCAACTCACTGGTGAATGTTGACATGGGTCTGCTTTCTGTTAACGTGTCTCCGCACAAATACACAAATACGTGCGGAGCGTCCAAGTGAGATATGAGGTATCCGCTCTGACGTCAGCGTTTCCTTCCTCTCTCCCCAGAACTGCTCGGCCTGCCAGAACCCGGTGGACCCGGAGGCCCAGAGGGTTACGTACGGCGACCATCACTGGCACGCCGAGCCGGAGTGCTTCAAGTGCTCCGGCTGCTCCAAGTGCCTGGTGGGCCAGCGCTTCATGGCCGTGCAAAGCTTCCTCTTCTGCTCCGTGGAGTGCAAGAAGAAGGTCCAGGCGTAGAGGGCCGGAGCCAGAGCCGGAGCCGGAGCCGGGGCCGGGCTCCCCATCTTAACCTGGTACCCGGTTCGGCCCAAACGTGACGCAGAGACGGCTCTGAGATTAGGTTTGAGATTAGGTGGGACTGGTGCTCTCTGGGGGGGCGTGGATCTACTTCCATGTGTCTCGCTGGTGTTCCGGAGCTTTGACCCGCGGGTGAATTACTGTGCAAACCTTTAATCGTTCTGTGTTCAAAAATAAAAACTACTGATCCTCCTCTGCAGCAGCACCGGTCGGGTTCTGGTTCTGGTCCGTCTGGTTGGAAGCAATAATCAAGTCAGACTTGTGCCATTATGATGGAATTGGACATTTAGCATCTCGATTAAGGATTTCTAAGATTCCCCAGCTTGAATGTTCGAGACCAAACCGTTTCTGAAGTGCAATTAGACGATTCTGTCCGACGTCCTTCACATGTCGCCTCCTGTGAATGTTAATGTGATTAAAATGTTGATTTAACACGTGTGTGGCGCAGGTTTGTTCGTGCCTGGTGGGAGTTCATGTCACAGACGTTCAGCTCAGTTCTCTGATCTTTAATAATAATACATTTTATTTATAATGCACTTTACATTACTGAGATCTCAAAGTGCTACAGTTTGATAATTAAAAAGGAATAAAGATAAGAGATAAAAGGGATAAAAAGTCAAGACATGGTTAAAAAGAGAATAAAACAATTAAAAACAGCAACTAGGGAAAAAAACAACAGCATTTTTTAGTGAAAAAATGTTTTTCTAAAAAAGGTTTTTAGTCCTCTTTTAAAATTGTCTGTATTGTGGTTTTAGTCAGATATAAACAAATCGGACGGACGTCCCAACTCTCAACAGAGATTTAACTTTTTTTTTTTAACAATATCTTTTTTATTCACACACAGGATATTATAATAAAGGACATTTCACAACAAATTTTGACTCAACAGTCTTAATCCCCGAGTTTGTTTTTTAAATGTTATTCTCTCTATTTACTTGCATTGTGCCATAACCTTGATCCAAGCAGCGATTGTAGGTGCATCCGTTTTCTTCCAGTTAAAGGCAATAATCCTTTTATCCTGCAATACAGCAAAATCAATAAATTTACGTTCTACAGGTTTCAAATTGAGATCTGCTGGGTTTAGATGCAGAACAGAGATTTAACTGTAAGGCCTTCGTGTCGCTAAAATGTCCAAAAAAGAACTTTTTAGGTAGGCCTGTGTTGAAAAAATCGTTTTCCGATTCTAAATCCATTCTCATATTAATTCCTAAAAATCGATTCATATGTCTAAAGATTGAATTTTTTTTTTTTGTTTTTGTTTTTTTCTCTTCATCATTACATTACAACTTTTGGTATTTTTTTTTGTTTGTTTTGTTGGACACGAGAATAACTACTGCCATGTTTTTGCCTTTAAATATGTTTAAAAGTATGAAAACATTAAAGTTTTCAGTGATAATTGCATAAATTATCTATATTTCATTACTTTATATACTGTCTTGGGGTTACATTTGCATAGAATGCTAAAAACCAAATTCTCAAAAATTAAAGACCGAAAATGGAAAAAAATCAATCTGTTTGCTGCCCTGGATCTGTTTGATAATTCTGCCCCACCATGTTTCTGAAAGCAGTTCTATCAGCATTCTGGGAGGTGATTGGTCCTTACAGCATCATTAGCTGCCAATACTTGCTGTTGAATCTCAATATAATACCAGTATTAATATGTTGCAGAACTACACAGTCATATAATTCATGCAACAGCTCAAGCTACAGTTTTAATAACACTAACCCAAATCGATATTGGAATCGAATCGAATCAAATCCTGATAATCGATTCTGAAGCTTAAGAATCGGAATCGAATCAATTCTTGACATTTGAATCGATCCCCAGGCCAGTTTTTAGGATGAATAGTGCAGATGTTAAAGAAAAACATGCAGAACTTGTCGGTGCTGTGGACCTGAAGACGTTTCCAGGGTCGTATGATGTCACCGGAGGAGAGGCGAGACTTCGTCTCCAGTACGATTAGCGGGCCTCCACAGCGGCGCGCTGGACTCGCCGTGGCCTGAACCTCACAACCGTTGACCCCGGAGACTCCAACCCAGACACAGCAGAACTGGCCACAATCAATAACCTGCAGCCCTTGTTGATACTTGTGCCGCTTTGGCATGTGTTTGGTGAGAACTGGACGTCGGAGAGCTCGCTGAGCTCCTTTTAAGGCTCCAAGCTGAGCAGTGGTTCAGTAAGTGTAACTGAGAACATCTGTCTGAATAAAAGGTTTATAGTACGTTAGCGGGGAGGACAGATCTCTCACAGAAACATCACAACCGGCGCCATCTGAGCTGCATCTCATCACCCCATTTTCATGCCCCGTATGTGACGTAATATTGAACCTGATGATCTTTTATCTTAAAAAAAAAAAACTAGGTAAAGCAGCTATGATGGAAATGGAAAAGTCCTTGTTTGTTCATTCACAATGTGGAAAACTGGGCACAATTCGAGGAAGCTCCATCTCCGAGGAGGCCATTGTCTCACTCCAACTGGCCCCAGGCCCAAAGTTGCACCAGTGTTTCCACTCTGTCCACCTTAACTGCAGTAACGCCGGCGTGAGCAGCCGGCCGGCTCCGCGCTGACGTCCCTCCGTCATCGTCCCGCTCCACGGCCCTTCCTGTGTGCTTTCTCTTTCTGTTTCCCTCTGCATTCGCAGACGCCATTCACTTTTCAGCTCTTTCATCACAGGATGGCGTTCAAAATGCTTTTATTCAAATAAAAGCTTTTGTTTTCTTTGAAACGCATACACAATGATGCTGAAGGAAGTTCCAATTCTTTCTGTCTGTTGAAATTTGCATGTAATTTTATTCAAACTCAGGTGCACTGAAGTTTCACCCAGCGATTTGCATCAGGACTTAATAATCTCTGGACTTTGCATCATGTAAATAAACTGTCGGTAGAGCCGGTGCACCTTGACATTTGTCGTCGCTGTAAACTGTAGTTTATGTTTGGAAAAAACCAAATCAGACTATGAAGCCTAACCAGATCTTCTCAGTTCCCCGGGTCTCGGTGACAGAGGGTGGCGGTTGAAGGCTGTCCGTCCAGAGACCCTGGGTATCGTCTATTCAGGATCACAAGGCAAGGCAAGTTTATTTGTATAGCACAATTCAACTCAAGGTATTTCAAAGTGCTTTACATCAACATTAAAAGTGGCAAGACACATTTAAACAGTAAATAACAAATACAATGATAAGAAAAGAGGTAAAATAATAAAAAGCACAAGTTGTTAAAAAGTAAGGGCAGTAGAGTCCAGCAGGTACATCTCATTCTTACAATGGCAAGAATTACGTTCCTATACGGTCAAAACCTAATACAGTAAATACAAATACAGTATTACAAAAGTAATCTGTAACAATTCGTACGGTGCATTAAACCACTTTCACAATTCTACGTCACAATACCTGCATTCAGGGCTTATCCATCACTAGTGTAACTGTGCGGTTTTCAAGTATTTAATTTAAGAGTACGCTTAAATAACACATAAAATGATAAAAAGCACAAGTTGTTAAAAAATAAGGGCAGTAGAGTAAAGCAGGTAAGTATTTAATATAAGAGTAGGCTACGCTTCAGTAAACAGTAGTTTTTAGGCCTGATTTAAAGGAGCTGACAGTCTCACAGGGATCTGCTGGAGTCTGTACCAGCTCTCTCCAGGTGAAACACCTTTGACATGTCACCTGTCCACTGCAGGGGCTCATATTTAACAGCCGCTCTCACGCTCGCTCCTATTGGCTGTATAAGATCACCAGTTAACAAGCACAGGGAGATCATGCAAACATGCCCTGGTCAGAAACTACCTGGATGAAATGGGACGCCCTTTTAGGAAAACTCTGATAACCATCCCTTTATATAAAAGCTATCGTGCTCTAAAAGCACTTTCTCGTGGGGTGAAACCACAGACTGTACAAGAAGAACTGGACAAAAAAGACCTGCACCAGGTTACTAATAAGCTGGCGTGGAACGCTGCCACCTGAACTAAGAACAGGTCACAGTTCTTTAGCTTAGTTTATGCTAACCTGTGATGTTTTGTTTTGTTTTACTTTGGATCCCCTTTAGCGGATGCAAAACGCCAGCTAGTCTTCCTGGGGTCCATGAAGATTAAAAGTACATCCAAATAAGATAAGATATCCTTTATTTTCTCCCTCAGTGGGGAAACTTATTTTTGTTGGCAGCAGTACACTTAGCACACACATCCAGGGGAGGGGTAAAAAGACTAAAAAGTCAGAAATAAAAAATATATAAAAAATACAAAAAATATATATAGCCTAATATATAAATAAAAGTACATTTACATATATACGTCATATAATACTTTACACTTATATGAATACAATTACATTGCTCCATTAACCCCCCGACTAACCCCACCCACATCATTACGTTAGCAATGTCACTATAGTGGTAATTATCACAATTTGTAACTATATTGAGCTATATACACATAACAAAATGTATATTAAACATATATATGAAACATTGTTTATGTCTGTACCCAAAATGAACCTTTTTAGGTGCTTTTTAAACCTGTCTCTGCTTGTTGCTTTAGTAACGGTATATGGCAACCTGTTCCACTGTGAGATGAACCTGGACATAGAAGCTCTTTCATTGCATTTGATTTTGGTAAAGGCATGGAAACATGACCCCTGCTAACTTGTCTTGTCCTGTGCTCATGTTTGTCTTGGGAATGGAAGCTAATTGATATTTTTGATATGTATTCTGATCAAATCTGTCCAAGTATCCTGTGTTCAAGTGTTGCTACCCAAACTAGGTCCCAAATGATGCTGTGGGAGGTGAAACCGCCATCTCAGCCTCCTTGCTGCCGGGGTTAGACCCGGTGTAACTAGGCAGCTGCTGACTGATTGGCTGCAGGTCCCAGTGGACTCGGACATGTTCTGAAATGATCCACCGCGACTCCCAGCTGCTTCAGCCGAACCGAGCTGGAGCTTGGCTAAGTAGCAGCGATGCTCCAGTAAAGCACAAACGTCTGCTACTTAGCGGAGCTCCGCCGCTTCCGGCCCAACCCACAGCCAATCACAGCAGTCTGTGAGCACAGCAGTGCAAAAAAAACATATTTTCTTTCAAATGTGAATTACTTTAATCTTTAAGGTCTTTATTCACAGCTCAAACATAAACACAACGCTAAGGGATCAGTGATCAGCAGCTAAGTTAGCAACTCACTAAAAAACTCCAAGACATTAGTTCCCTATCGAGTGGGGTAGGGTAATGTACATTTTACTAATAACTAATAAAAGCCCATCCAAACGACTGTATTTTTATTTTCCTACGCAGAAAGTGTCGTCAGGAGTGGCGTTGCTGGATAGCAACTGGCACACTAGTATGCTAGCTTCTCTCTCTCGAAGAAGACCACGCTTCATTAAAACAACACCAATTTACACAAAACACCCTCGTCTGTATTTATATGTATAGTTAAAATAAGTTTCAGATCATTCTGGAGGCATTCTGTGAAGTGTACCGCTAAAAGGACGTCTGTCGTGAGGACAGCCCGACGTCGACATGCGAACACGGAGCGGTCGGGCTAAGAGCCAGGCCCCAGAGGAGCCAGAGCTGAAATAAATCAGTTTCTGTGGGATCCCCCCCCCCCCGAGTAGAGCCTGCTAAAGAGCTGATCATCATGAATCAAATCCAAATCTTGTCGTCGTTAATTATCTAAACTGGCCTGAGTTACATTAAAAGATACATGATTAACCAAAGGGTCACATTGTGGGAATTCTTGGGATGTGATTTTCCTGTTTCCACAGCTTTAGTAGTTGTTAAGAAGTTTTGGCATGTTTTATAATTTTCTACCCCCCCCCCCACCGAGAATACAACGATAATATTAGTCACTGTGTGTGTTTAACAAGGATTTCCGTCTATTTTAGGGATCTGTGTGGAAATGAGATGACGCTTCCAAGGTCATATTCATGCAAAAATAAAAAATATTTTACGAGTAACTTAATAAAGCTTCATGAAAAAACAATTAAGTGTCACCACCAAGCAACCATGAAAAAGGAGTAAACAGGAAATGGAAAGGTGGGCTGGAGCCAGCCGTCATCAGGAGGAAGGATACATCTGCGCTGGTCACCTATCTGCCAATCCATCTGTGAAGTTACAGCCGTTATTAACTTAATACGGATGCTGTTGAACAACAGAGACCACAGGAACCACAGAAACCCCACACATGCCCCTTTTCTGCCCAAACCGGTTCCAGGGCTGGTTCTGGTTCTGGTTCCGGGGCCAGTGCTGAGTTTGGAACCAGGCTTTTTGTTTCCACTGACAAAGAACTGGATCCAGGCCAGAAAGACCTTGTTCCAAAGTAGCACCAACTCTTTGCTGGTCTAGAGAAGAACCGCTTACGTAAGCGGACGGGGGGGAGTTATTAAGACCAACGGCAATAGCAAGACTGGGAGACGGAGACATTTTCAAATAAGAATTAATCTGGATGCAGCAAAGCATCATGGGTCTGAGGAGGAGACAACCGGTCTTTTAGAGATGTGGTCCTATTAGAGCAGATACCTTGTTGTTGTTGCTTCACGCAAACAAAGCGATGCAACTGACGTTTATATCAACGTAAGTGACAAGGCTCCCCTTAGCACCCCAAGCTATGGAAAAACAAACCGGTTCTCAGCTGGTTCCAAGTTGAACGAGTTGTGATCCAGCACCAGCACTGGCCCAGAACCAGCCCTGGAACTGGTTTGGTGGACAAAGGGTAACAGGGAACACAGAAACCCCACAGAGAAAGAAAACAGATGGGATTTGAACCAAGAACATTCGTGCTGGCCTTCATTAGAAACGATGAAGCGCTCCACAAGGACGTGTTCTC
>NC_084591.1:11534721-11539721 GCF_033807715.1 Cololabis saira
TGGGCAGTCAGATGGGGCAGCTGTGGAGACTGCTCCCTGGTGTGACGTCATATGACGCGGTATTCGAAAAAAAAAGCGTTTGTACGAGCTTGGCTAAAATCAGCCACTTTTTCCTCTGAATACGTGCCCTTATGTCTTGTAAAACATATTAAATCCTACATTAACTTCTCACATAGTCATTTTCACATAAGGTCAGGTATCATTTTTGAAAAAATTCTAACCTGCAATATGCTCTTTAAAAGGAGCACCTGTAACAAATTGGATGGCGGTGTGGTAGATGTGGTAGATGACGTCAAGTTTATTTAGAAGGGTTTTAGAGGCAGACCTATATACTATATATCACCGTAATCTAGCATTGGGAGGATTGTCATTTTAACCAGAGTGGGTGAAAGATGCTTTATTGCGGAAAAAAAAAAACAATTCTAGATCTGACTTTAGAGAGTAGTGTATTAATGTGGACGTCAAAAGAGAGTGAACTGTCGAGCCAGATATTGATAGGAATTGACAAATTGGAATACTGATCCATCCAGGAAGGAGATTGGTGTTGTGAAGGCGAAGGTTGGAGAAAGCGTGTTGGATATTGTTGAAACTAGTTTGCAATGAGGTCAAGGCAGGTGTCCCAGGAGGGACTGGATGTGTACAAGATGCTATCGTCTGCATATAAATGAACTGGGAACTGCCTGCAGCAGATGCAATGTTGTTTATATAGTTGTTATGTACAGTTTATATAGTTACTTCATCACGCTGTTCCTGCAAACACATCGTCTTCGTAAAAACAGGTGGACACATCCTCCCTTCCAGGTGCTTTTACAGGCAGGATATGTCCCTCTAAAGTCTACTTTGCTGCACGAATGCCGCCATCACAAGGGAGGACATGAGCTTGTCAAGTACCAAGACCACTAAACGAGTCTGCTCCATCGCTGGATTCTGACGGCGTTTCCGACATCAGTCTGGATGCAACGAGACGTTAAGAGCTGGATCATCTGACCAGGTGTGACGGTCCGTCCCGGGAACCTCCGAGCCCAGAGATGGCGGGATGAACGACAGTTCCTCCCGCTGTGATTTCTGCACGACTGAATATCGCAGCTCGAATATAGAATATCAGGAAAAACAAATACTGGAATGTAAATTTCACAAGAACCTTGTGCAGCACGTGTTCAGTGTTTCAGATATTCCACAATGAGCTGCACTGGCTCCGCGTGACCGCAGCCAACCTTTCATTACAAGTTTCCATTTCCTGCCATTGTTAACCACATTTTTCCTCGTCTCCCTACTGGAAAAAGCTGCAGCTGAAAACTCTGCTCTGCTCAAGGTTACGAGATGAAGACTTGATGGCACGCCGTCTGAGTTGCAGGGCACTCGAGAAAGGTGGTGAAGATCCTGCAAACTGGGGAGCTGAGCACACAAGAGAAGCTCACGCCATTATGTGAAGACTCATTGTTACTGGACAACGTTTGAGAACAAATCTGGTCTGAATACGTCACTATTTTGAGCGCATGACTCATTTCAGCCATTTCAACCTTCCAGCAGGCATTTATCCTCAGCATATACATTTCATTTAGTTTAAAGTAGGTCTTTGTGCAGAAATGAACATGCAGCCCCTTAAAAAAACAATTCCACATGAGATGTTTAGACTGATTTAATTCTAGTTGTTAATAAAGGTATCGCATTTGCAGCGTGGTGCCAAGATCTGTTGTTCTTTCTACGGTGAGACTTAACATCCATGAAAGGGGTTTCTTAGGGTTTTCCTACAGCAGCATCCCGTCGTGTCTTTAATTCCCTGGTGTCAGAGCCCCAACATTGCTGAGTTCCAAGTTTAACCAAGAGATTGAAGCTTTTCATCGTATTATTTACTCTAAGTGACGCGATATTCAAAGTCTGTGGTTTTGAAGTGAGGATCATTATTCTGAAGTTTGTGGACAGCTCTAGCTCTTCATTTCACCTTCCTCAGGTGCTGTATTTATACGCAGTCAAGTCACTGTGCTGTTAATGTTTAACCGGACTAGTTGCAGATGCTTCTCCAGCTGTTTCATTTCACATTTACTCTTCCAGCCCTTTGTTGCTCATTTCTCAACGTTTTTGAGACATTTTCCCGCCACAAAGTTCAAAATCGGCTACATTTTTTAAAATTTAATAGTAAAATGTTTCCCCTTTGTTGTATTATTTGTTATATTGTCAATAAAATTTAAGTATATGAGATGTGCACGTCATTTCACACAGCATCACAACTTTGTTTTGAGGTCACTTGACACACGAGAGCAGCTTGTTGAAGCAGCAAAGGATTGTTTAATGACAAAGAAACCTATTCATATATTTTCAAGCAAGTTGTATTGAAGCAACAAAATGAGATATTTTTGTAATGTTAAAATATCAGTTTCAATTTACCTTGAAGGAATTTGATAACTTTTAAGATTTGCTGCCCAGCCATCGATCATATTGACCTAGTCATCTTCTGTATCCGTCCCACGGCTGAGTAGGCCGTAGAGGAAGTGACGATAAAATACATCAAACGTGACTTAAAACACTAGATCAATTACGAACAAACGAATCTGGTTTCATATCAGATTAAAACTGGAAGAAACTGAAATTATTGTACACTTCCAACTATTGATCGTAAATTAAGTTGCTGCAAAGAGTCCATCAACGGCGACCTGCAGGGACTCAACAAAGTAAAACCCAAACTGTGTGATCGAGAATTTAGATTTAAAAAAAAAAAATCAAAACTACAAGTTAAAGCCACGCCATGCAATATTTACACTTTAAAAAAAAAACATTTTTTAAATAAAGAAATCTACCAAGTGAGCTAAAAATGGTTTAAAAGTGCTTTAAAGTGCCTTTAAAGACAAAAAACACAAAGGCAACCTGAAGATGCTTGTGAGTCTGTGAGCCTGGACTCAAACAGGGCCAGTGTAGGCTTTATCAAATTTTCTGCAGGTACATGCACAGATGCCAGATGCACTGCTACACACAGACACACACACACACACACACACACACACACACACACACACACACACACACACACACACACACACGTAAATGCTTTTGTGCTTTGGGCTCATCATCTGGTTCTAATGAGGGGATTCCATCGCCGTGCCTGGCGGAGCAGAACGAAGCCGTGGAAATAAAACAAAACCAAAAAAACCACACACACAAGCGGAGCCTGGGAGGTGTTCAGGAGTCTAAACACCAGCGGTATCTCCTAACGTCCACTGAATAATCTATATGGCAAGAAATAATGGGAGGGGGCCTTTAAAAGCACCTGTGGAGCAGCGGTGAGAGGTTGATGCAGTGATGTTTGGATGCGGAAAACAGGAATCAGCCGTTCAGCCCAGACTAAGTTGAAAAAGTGGAATTCAAGCAGGGAACCATGATGACATGATTTATCAGTTAAAGCACCTGACCTGTTTCCACTCTGCCCGAAGGAAGCTCTGAACCAGCGGACCGTGGAGAGGAAGCATCTCATCCCAGACTCCCATCTCGCTGCTCATTGATCCCATTAACCTCCTACATACACCCCCCCCCCCGCCTCGCTCCCACAACCCCCTCATACAGTCAAAGAAAGTAAGTGAACGTGCCCTTTAGAGCAGCTTGATAAGGATTCCTCCCCAGAGTTCTGGCGAGCGCCGGGCCCGGGTTTAGGAGCTTGTACATGTCCAAGGCAGGAATGCGAGGTTGCCTTGTATGGTCATAAAAGATGACTGCTGGCTCTTTTTCTCGTCCTCGCTCTTGTCTTATTTTCTCCTGCGCGGATCAAGGCCGGCTGTGTTTGGGCTCAGTGAGGAGTGGGACGGGCCGGCTGAACGGGGGGGGGGTGCGTCTGTGACGCAGGGCCGCCGCTTTTGATTGACAGGAGGCTAAATTAACCTCCGGTTTGGGTCTAACTTACGTCTGTTGTACTTGGTCTTTGGCATCGGAGACACAAACGTCCGTCAAGCAAATGTCAATCTGTTCTACTTCATTTAGGCCTTCTCTCGGTTGCCTTTCCAGGCATCTGGTTCTTTTTTTATGTTTATTTTATTTTCTGCACGGCTTCTCATCTCCCTTCTTCTGTCCATCGTCTCGTTCCTGATTGTCAACCCCTGTGTCTCGTTGCATTTGAGCACATGTCTGTATTTATAGTCCTGCTTTTCTCTCCTTTGCTGTTTGACCTTCGTCTCTCTGGTTCAACCCACCGTTTTCTCGCAGGAGAGTATGATTAATTAAGGATTAATGATTGATTAAACCTGCTTCCAGAGGCCGGCCAAGCCAGGCTTTGTAAAAACTGTCTCACATTTTTCATATCAAGATTTTTATTATTATTTATTATTTTATTATTGTTTGGCCTTATATTAATCTGAATAAATAACCCCAAAAGCTAACTCTTATTATTCACTAGCACTTTACTAACCTGAACAAATCACTAACTATAGCTGATCTATCGCTGTTTCATTCATTTCAATCTTTCTGGGCTCATTGATATTTGTGCTGCTGACATTCAAGTTCACGTCCGAGTTCACCGCTGTTTGAAACCGGTCCAGACTGCCCTGAAACCACCGAAACATCACTGGAAACACAGAAACCAGCCACATGGCGTTGGTGTGTTGGAACCAGGGTTTCTTTTAAGCATCGGTTTCAAACTTCATCTTTGTAGTAAGAGATCCCTTAAAGCACACCTATTATGGCATTTAATGTCTATTTTAAACAGGCCTTGAATGTCTTAAAAACAAGCTTTTGATTTTTTTTTAATATATAAATTAGAAATTCAGCCTCTGGGCCATGTCTTTATCTTTTCCCGTTTCTAACCTCATTATCTATGCGGGATTCTGAGTGGGCGGGGAGGCTATGATAATGAGGCTCTGTGCTGATTGGCTGCCTGAATGATGCGAAACACCGCTATGAAAAAATGGCGGAAGCTCCGGCCGGTGGAGTTAAGCCTGAATTATGGTTCTGCGTTAAATCGACGCAGACCCTACGGCGTACCCTACGCCGTAGGGTCTGCGTTGGTGTAACGCAGAAAC